>NC_091242.1:5409800-5644800 GCF_040958095.1 Procambarus clarkii | reverse complement strand
AATTTAAAGGTCGACGGCGAGACACCAAAGTCATTTCTGATGAGGATCATACATCCAGATTATGCAGCAAGTTGTTGTTGTTGTTGGCGAGGCGTAATTATTATTGGCTACGGTCCAGGTGGTGGTTGTGTGGGGTGGCCACGGCAGCCTTAGTATTGTTGACGTACCTGCGGCACCAGTGCTCCTTTATGAGTGTGAACTTGATGACCAGGTGCAACCAAATTGAATAAGCTTGTGCATCATTTTCTAAGTCTTTGCTTCTGATTTCAAGTTTTAATAAATTTGATTGAATAATTTGAATGTCGTTGATCGAAACAAATATCCATGTTTTAATATCGAGCTGGTTACCAACAGACACCATTGATAAGAGAGAGAAAAAAACTACCAGGCTGTCCTCATCAACGAAGGGCCAAAAGTAATTACAGGTAGCCGCCAAACCCCGTTTATATATAAAAAAAAGCACTTTACACACATCTCGCATCTGATGACGTTCCAGCATTTCTCAAAAAGTGCTTCGCTGACGACTTGTTTGAATCGCAACTCTGTAAATGGTAATAAACGGTTCAAACACATACTACAAATACAATAAAATTGCCAATAGACCCTAAATACCTTACCTGATTTACTCCTAAATATATATGCAAAATATAATTATGTATAATATTAATCTGTAATGTGAGAAAATTCAAATTTTTAATGAACAACACAGTAAAAGTTGCAATCCGCTCTTATCAACAAACGCCAAGTTCTCGTTAATTCAGCTACCAAATCCCGTTTATGAATGAAAAACAGTTTACACATGTGCCACAACTGATAACGTATGTATTTTTATTGATCAGTGAATCGTTATCCTCTTCTCGAATAGCATACCTCCGCAAATGCTAAGTTACACCTAAGTTCATTCAGTTCATTCTAGTGTAAAATAATATCTTATATTTGAGTAAATAAACATTTTAAGTACACAGTGCATTAACATTAAAGAATGCGTATTTGGGGTTCGGCCGCCGCTCTTATGAGCCTAGCCTGAGGAAAGGTAGAAAAATTGAATAAATATCTTTCTGGTCGGCCGCTGGATGGAATGAACGTAGCCCGAGGGTGGGTTATAAACAGGACATGTCTTTCAGACAACTAATTCATTCTTAACTCTTCAATAATTTACCTACATGATATTTACAGCTTAATCACAACTCGACCTTGACAATTGTTGTGCAACGTAGCCCACTACGGATTACGATACAAATTCTCTGTACTCGTAATTTCTCAAATTTTACATAGGCCTACTAAAGTGGCAAAGTTTAACTTCTAACATAATACAATATAATTTACTTAAATTAAACTTACAGGCTTAAATAAGGTCAGTTACCAGAAATTCCAGGCGATTTCTTAAGTCCAATAGTGCACAAATAAATCACATTAACGTGATATATCAATGAGAAAATCAGTAGGAGCCATAAGGAGGATTCGAACCTATGCTTCGGGATACTCCCAAGCACATGCAATAGACCACAACACCACGACATGATAAAAAACAATGCAACCTTGTATTTACCATGTCGTGGTTTAATAGTTTAAGGCATGTGCCTGGGAGTACCCAGAACAAAGGTTCGAATCCGTCCTCATGGCTCCTACTGATTTTCAAATCTAATAGTATTAATTTATATGGTAAAATTCACACCAGCCAACTCAGTCTGTTAGCTAAAACATAGCTACATAGGCCTATCTTGATAGGTAAATTTAATACACCTTAATTCTGCATTACATTCTGCACTAAGTATTCTACATAGTAGAATACTATGTATGTAGGATAATAAAAGGCGACATTCAAACTAAGTAATAGCCTACTGGCAAATTAGCATACCTCTGGTTACTTATGAAAACACTAGTTTTGCTTTTCCTTCACTGTTTTGGAAAAAACTTTTCCTTCTGTTATGGTTGTACATATATAGTAACGATTAGAACCATAGTACATATGCCGACGTAGAACGCAATTATAAAGTAGAAATCGGTACTATTGAATTTGGACAAGATTTTTCCATATAGTACTATGGTGCACATAGTTACAAAAACTATTATCTAAATAGGAGGAGGATTTGAATTTAGCATATGCTCAATGCAAAATTTGCATTCTCATTCCTTCTTGCAACACTAAGAATAACAAGAACTCTCTTTCCAACAACTAAGTGTACACACAATTGTATGCCACTTTGATCCAGCTATTAAAGTAATTATGACCGAGGTCACAGTAACGCCCATTTTTTCTCTGAATATTTCTGAAGTGCTGGAAAATCTAATCAAAGGGAGTGGGGAAAATGCGACAATGATATGGAGGCACCTAAGCGAAACTAACCATGAACCTAACTATTCCTAGGCCTAAATAAGCAATCTAAGGCCTAACATGTCTAATCATAGGCTTAATATAGTACATATATGTACTATATAAAACCTATGAAAATTTAGGTTTGGTTTTTGCCCCTCTCTCTCGTAGTCCACTACAAAGTAAATAGTACACAACGTTGACATCTTTTTGGTGCAGCCATCTACATTTTTGTACATTCCACACACTCAGGTCGCTGTAGGTACTAATCATTACTGGGGAGGACAGGTTACAGTTATTGCTAAGTAAAAAATATAGGGTTTAGTCACATTTATGGTCAGCTTGGTATCAAGTGGCGAGTGAAGTCCTTGAGTACGCATATATGGTCATCCCGATGAGTGACGGGGGCATATTGATTGGTGTTAAAAGGTAATGTTTTGGGCAAAATATGTTAAAGCTATTGTATATATTGTTGAAAACATTGTTAATAACCTTAAGCCACAGAAGTTACCGTTTGGGTAAGAATATTATGTAAAACTTGGTGTATTTTAGTTTCTACACGGGATACAAAATACATTTTATTCATAACAGTGAACTAGTGCCTAGTGATATATGTACAGTACCTTGGTGGCACCATTAATGTACTGGTGGAAAAACATTGCTCTAAACCAGTTTCCTGACGCCAATTTTTGCACTAATGTTAAGTTCACGTAGTGTCGAACACGTTTCCGTATTAGGACCTAAAACTATTAAATTTGTTAGCTTGAATCATTATGACCATCTGTGAACCACTTGGCTGCTATTCAAGTCCGCCAATGTCGTTTGGTTCGGTGCAATGTGGGTATATTTATGCAAAGTGCTAAAGAACACGTTATGTAGATTGTCTCAATTTTTTTGTGACGAGGCTCTCAAAAGATGCCAAATAATGAACCTTAGACCCATTCGAGTTCAGTATTCGAGTTTAGTGTTTTTATTTCAGAAGTACTGTACAAATATTTGTTTAGGAGGCTTTAGTTTCCTTTTTTGTTAAATGTTCTGAAATCTCATGGATTGAGGAAGAGGCATATATTAAATCGTGAAAAGTGCATTGAATAATGGTAGTGGTACTTAATCAGTCAAATTAAGAACCATTGGTTCCGGGGTGGGGGTACTGCACAAGGTGACTGCAGACAACCTCGCCCTTGGATAGTGGGATCTGGACATGCGTAACAGGCTTCCTCTCTCTCACAACGGTATAGCAGAAAATGCCTGCGAGGCTAATAATGTCATAATGTTTAGTGAATTTGTATGGCTATTTTTTTATCTAATTCAATTTATATGTGAGGAAAGCAGCAGTGGAAGAGAACAAATTTTTTTACCCCACCACCACCTCTACACTAGTTTTTTTCTACACGATTTCCACCAACAATAGAATCCCCCATACTTACAGGATCGTATGCTTCTTACACCGGCCTAAGATCATTATATTCACTGTACCCTAATACTATGTATCCTCATCATTGGCATCAAGTGGCGAGTGAAGTTTTATCTAGAGCTGTGCCAATTTGTCAGCGCCCTAGATAAGGAGTCTGCCATATTAAAGTAACCTTATCTTGAGGTTATCTTGAGATGATTTCGGGGCTTTTTAGTGTCCCCGCGGCCCGGTCCTCGACCAGGCCTCCACCCCTAGGAAGCAGCCCGTGACAGCTGACTAACACCCAGGTACCTATTTTTACTGCTAGGTAACAGGGGCATAGGGTGAAAGAAACTCTGCCCATTGTTTCTCGCCGGCGCCTGGGATCGAACCCAGGACCACAAGATCACAAGTCCAGCGTGCTGTCTGCTCGGCCGACCGGCTCCCTCAAGATATCTTCCCTAGGCTGTTTAAGGCAAAGTTCAAAGCAAAGTTTGATGGTAATTATACCCATTTTCTATACTCTGGAGACGTAAGAAATTTGAAAATAATAGTGACAAAAGTGTGCAACAGTGTAATTGCTGTTTTTTGCTTAATGTGCAAACGTATACTGTGGTGTTTGCATTCGATGATGATGTGACTGTTGATACACAGATACCTGACCAGTGTGTTTGATTTCTAAAAGTCCGATAAATAAAGATGGGTATATACAGGCCGCTGATAGGCAAGCTGGGTGCTGGGCAAGTGTGGCCAAGCTGCGGGGCAACTTTAATATGGCCATATTGAGCGGTCATCACTCACTGCTCCCGACATATTTAATCCTCGATGTATCGCTAATAGGCTATAAACAGTATCGAAATAAATGGCGCAAACTTAATGGTTAGCATAAGCACGTTTATGATTAGGCTGCATGAAGATTGATATAACTGTTAGGCGTTCTCTCACCCCCTGTTCCTCCTTCCTGTCCCCTCCTCACCCACACCGTCTCCGCCTACTCCCTTCCGCTTTACTGTTCTAATAGTTTTAATTTCCTAGCACATAACTAAGTCATGGCCCTTTTATGTAATTCACTTGAGTTTTAATTTCCTAGCACATAACTAAGTCATGGCCCTTTTATGTAATTCACTTGTTACCCTACCTTGCCATCATCGTTCTGCGCACGACAATCTAGGAAGTACATAGCTTTTTTATCTTAATGTTCGATCACGAAGATGCGAACTTTTGCCGCTTGTTTATTCTGCCATTATCGGGATTCCTTAACAAGCCCCTTTGTGACGTTTCTTTAGTGTGGAGTTTTTTCCTCCCCACCAAACAATCACGTGCTTCTTTTTCTATGCGAGTTTAAGTCGTGATGCTGTCATACCAATTGTTGCTTTATTCCATTTAACAGTTATTTTCTAGTACATCAAAAAATACATATTCTCTGCCTCGTTGAGTTTTCTCATCTTGCTCCTGTTTATTCTCTTTTATTCTTTCTCTTGCTTCTTTTCAACACTATTGTTTCACTATGCACGCATAGCGTTTCGGGTGGGTCCTTAATCCTATTTTTTTCCGCGGAATACGACCCGCCAAATCGTTGAACAACCAGGTATCCATTCACTGCTGGGTGAAAGGATAGGTCAATACTCCCCGGATACGAAGCCAGGCCAAAGTGTTCGCGAAGCGCTGGACAAGTGTTTTACCACAGCGTCACGGGAACTGTAATTAACTTAGTTTTATCTTTTAGTTTAGTTTAGGTAAACCTTGTTTTATCTTTTTAGTTTAGTTTTTCTTCTTGATGGAAACGTGCAGTTTGCATGAAGAGCTTGGCCTCCCGATGACTGCACGAGAACAAATGTTGGGAGATGCATTTATGTTGAGAATGACAAGGCTGACCATAAGTGTTTAACATGTTAAATGTATTTGTTTGCATTTGGAAGGGTTACGACATCTTATCGTTACTTGCACATTGCAATTGTATTCAGTAGTACGTTTAATTTATTTAATTATTGATTTGTTTTATTTATAGTGTGAATCTAGTTTAGATACCGTCAACGGTAGAATTGATGTAGTGTTATCATAATTGTCCAAGTGGGAGTTTCAATTCTTAGTTTAAATATTTGTCGATTATCAATTATCTCACTTTGGTTATCCTGAAACCATAATCCTGATATTTAACAAAACTAAGCTGGCGTCTGTGACAGTCCTCAGTAGCTGAGGCAGAAAATCATACAATAATAAGGTATCAGAACAAAAGACGAGATACAATGCTAGTTGATATTAAGTTTTGTGCGGTTCTAACCTGCCAAAACCAGTTTTTAGTCATGAAGACATTGCGAAACTTATCATGCACGACCCTGAAGCCTGACCACACATGTGGGGATACATCATGGGTGCGATTTGTATGTGGGTGTTCCGTGGAGCTTGAATATGGGCGTGCATGAAGCTTGAATGTTGACTGTAGGTGTGGGTTTGGGCATGGAGTGTGGGGCCCATGCAAAAACTATAAGAACTGATCACACATTCTGATGTTGGTTTTTCTTACCCAATCAAAAGGGTAAGAAAATATGTATGTATTACTTCTATGTATTACCCAATCAAAAGATGAATTGGGCAATACATAGAAGGCACAGATATATTAAATATTTCTCACATAATGGAACAAATAGACGAATTTGCTCCCTCCTCTATTTGTTCAAATAGACGAACCCATTAATCCATTTGACGGCCAGAACGTGGCCGTTAAGAATCTGCGAATTTTGAAGATGTTGCTTGACCAATACTTTTAGAAATTATAGCTAGTGTGATCACCCAGTGAATAGCTTTAAGATGTTATATTCCAAATTAATTCTATTTGTTGAGCTATGTTCTAAATAGTGTGTCTACCGCATTGTGCTGAGAGGGATCCTCCATCTCCCAATGATGATTAAACATATGTAATTTAAGTGTTTAGAAAAGGAGCAAATAGTGTTCGTGGACAGTGTTTGTTTTCTCTCCGGGTCGACTGTGAGAAAGGGCATCGAACTAAAATAGTATTTAGTGAAGATAGGGATTTTGTGATAAATTGGAACTTGCCTTTATTCTTACGGAGACAATGACAAGATAGAATTTGATATTGTAACATTACGAGGATGCATTTCTGTGATTTGTTCACTTGCCTAATGAGAACCGTACTGCATTCCCAAACCATAATTAAACATTCCTGATTTTTATTTTAACATGTATAGACAAATTTTGTTTAGGTAGGAACTTTCTAGGATTTTTAAGCGTTTATTTAAAGTCCTTGTTAACCCAATATGACGCCGTATAGTTAGCATTTATTTCTGATGACCCACATTGTCGACGATACAGCAGTGTGATTGTAGACGATGTCAGGATGATAGGAGAACAAACTACTCAATAATCAGCAGTATTTACACTGGGCGAAAGGGCGTCACAAATACTGACATTCTCGAAGAATGTTGAACTCTCGTGAACGCTTCGAGAATTTGGATAGCTGTTAACGTCCACTTTGATGCATTTCTTGTCAGTAGAGATCTTTTTGTCTCTTGAATTGCAAGTTTAGCGGAAGTGTGTGTAAGTTAGGTGAAGACTTATCAGAAGAGCTGTCGAATGATATCTGCTGGTAGAATGGTTTCTTTCAGTCAGCGGAAAGATATACGCTAAGAGACCTTGTTAGCAAATCCAAGAAGAATCAGCGACGAGGGTGTTGCATAAGGCAAACATTGCTAGCCGAGTCATCGAGCAGCAAGTAAGGAAGTAATTCTGTTTGCTTGCAAGTTGAACGAACTACCATCGTCAGCTGCTTTGATGTTCTATATAGATAGTTACTAGAATAGATACTTCCTCAAGATAGTAGAGTTTACCGTACACCGAAAGTAAAACCCTCTTCCCTAAGATAAACTTTAATCCACGATGTCATCATCGCCACACAACTTGAAAAGTTCGTTTCGCAGGATTGGTTATAATGCTTTTGTCGTCGGAGGTAAGTGTTTAGTTTTTCAACCACAGTGAAAGTTTTCAACATCAGTGACAGACCTAAATAGGTAGGTAGTAACTGAGTGATTGTAACCTATCCACTGTTGCCTACTGGATGGGGGGCGGTATGCAGGATAAACATAAATTGTGACACTAGCTCTCCACATATGCCAATTGTTTAATTTAGAAGCTGTACTTGTGGTCGGTCTCGAGCCCATTGTTGACGTGACGATGTGTTGAATTTTGTTACTAGCTAATCAAGATTGTAACTTGCTTAGCTAAATGAAATGTGGGGTTCAGTCCCTGAGCCCATTGTGCCTCTGTAACCCTTTCCACTACCGCGCACAGGATGGGGATGGGGTGCATGATAAATGAACTAAACTAATTATTTAGTCGAAAGTACCAATATGATGGGACTACCAATAAACCACTTTAGGTACTCTCGGTTTAAGAAGATAGATTGTGTTAACTAGTATCACTAGTGTGTAGGGCAGCAATGTATTGTTTAAGAGTATTGGTGATGCTAGGCTTTTTTTTATCAAGAATTTTCAGTTTTGTGATATTTACAGTTAGGATAGTCCCATGCAATATTAGTGATTTCCATTACTCATGTGTCGTCGGAAACACAAGTGTTACCCACTGTATAGTATAGGTATTTTATATTATGGTTAATGGTACAACGACTCGATTTTATAAAAGATTCCTACAGGGAGTTTTTGCAATTCAGTAAGTGCATTTAATATTTATGCTTTTACGCTGGTGTAGCGCTTTTTCATTATTACTTTATGTATGCACTTTTAATATTCTTGTTTGCGTATATTCTGTGATTAAAAGTTATATTCATTCTTAGCTTGATATATAGTATGTTGCAAGCACTGTTGGCAATATAATTCGTATTTTCAGAGCATAATGCTTGTGTGTGTGCTAATATCTTATTTTTATTGTATTGTTATAATGATAAAGCTAAATCATTGTAAGGGCATTCACTAACACAAAGTAGCATACTACTCTAAGCAAACTAATTAAAGCTGAATGAGAGGAAGTGTTGTAAGCTGCGTTACACACAATTGGTTGTTAATTTATGAAAGTTAAAAAGGGAGTGATTACATAAGACAACAACCAAGTGACATCATAGGGGTTTTAGCGTAGTCACAGTTATTTATTCTTAAATGATAATTAAGTGAGGAGTATTTATTCTGCAGCTGGACACATGTTTCTTTATGCAGCCCATCCTCCTGTTTTGGTAGTACTTGTAGTAACGATGAGAACCCTAGTATATATTCCGACGAACAACGAAATTAGAACGTAGAAATCGGCACTATTGAGTTTGACAAACCGGAAACCTATTTTTTACTTGTGTTGCTTTGACAAACTAAACAAACCTAACTTAACCTTCCTATGCCTAATACACGATATATGAGGTCTAACATAGTAAGTGTGTGTGTGTTATACTAGACCTAGACATACTTAAGTGTTTTTAGCTTCATTTTTTTAAGAAGTCCATACTAGTAAGGAACGTACTAGTGACGACTTCATAACATCTGGTACTATCTGGTACTATCTGAACAGGAGGATCGGTTGCTCTATGTTAGGGTGAGGTAAAAATTTGTGCCCCGTGTAAGCTGTTCCACGGCCCCTGGCTTCCTCTGTTCCACAGCCCTTGGCTTCCTCTGTTCCACGGCCCCTGGCTTCCTCTGTTCCACGGCCTAGGCTTCTTTCTTCCGGGGCCTTCGCCCAGACCAATATTTACCTCCCACCATCATTCTCTAGTTTCAACTTTGTTTTATGTTATTGACGCTAGCCAGAAAAACCTGCTTTTTGCCTGGCAGGTGTGCATTCTTATCGATCGTGCGTTCGTGTCGATTATGCGTTCCTGTCGATTTTGCGTTCGTTGCGATTTTGCGTTCCTGTCGATTGTGCGTTCCTGTCGATTGTGCGTTCCTGTCGATTGTGCGTTCCTGTCGATTGTGCGTTCCTGTCGATTATGCGTGCCTGTCGATTGTGCATTTCCTGACGGATATGCGTGTACCTCTTGAGTTTGTCGAGGACCTGACTGCGAGTCTCCTAGTGTTTTCTCGGTTCTTCCGTTAGGGTACAACTAGCTCTCTCAAAAAACAAGAGAAATCTAATTTAAATTATAGTGTGATAAATGTTTTTTATTAGACTAAATATAATTGATTGCAAGAGATTTCAACGGTACTGTGTAAAGCAATCCCTGGGCAGTGGAGTTTGTGGTGTTTGATATTTAAATGGTTCTTAAGAGCTTTTTTGAAGTTTCAGAAAAAAACCACTAGCTTTGATTTGCTCCTAAAACGTAAAGTTATGTCATCTGGTTATATTTGGTAGTAAAATTAATAGATCGGTTTATGTTTACTGATTATATAAAATATTTGTACAAATCCATAAGAGCCATGATGTGAGGGTTCGAACTTAAGTCCAGGATGATCCCAGACGCGCCTTCGTCGGTTGCGTCACGACACGGTAAAAGAATTGCA
This sequence comes from Procambarus clarkii, assembly GCF_040958095.1. NCBI lineage: Eukaryota > Metazoa > Arthropoda > Malacostraca > Decapoda > Cambaridae > Procambarus > Procambarus clarkii. The sequence goes on along the minus strand of NC_091242.1, from coordinate 5,634,641 downwards.
ACCGGGAGTGTTACTGTTCTCACAAGGATCCTGCAGCCTCTCCGAGACACAAACCAGGGTTTTACACAATTCCCCCCGTGCACCCGGACTCTGTCAACAAGCTGTTCTACCTCTTCGCTCTTACTTCAATACACATGCAAATCACAATAGCGTGCGTGATACATCAAATGAACCAATCCACGGCCTGAACAGCATCGGAGAACAAATGAACACTAGTGACAAATGTGGGATCCGTGTGAGAGGAGTAGCACTCCCGGTCGCAGTTCTTTTACCATGTCGTGGCGCAATCGACTAAGGCCCGTCTGGGATCATCCTAGACGTAAATTCGAACCCTCATCACGGCCCTTGTGAATTTGTTCATTTGATGTATCACGGTATTGTGATTTCTCTGTGTATAAAGCATTTGTATGTTGATATAATGACATTCTTATTGATTTGTATAAAAAACATAGTTAAGTAGAGCAAGTACAAACTTGATAGAATGTTCTTGTGTATAATTTACAATTTGATTAGAATGCATAGTGTTAATTTAAAATTCGCAGTGCTTCAAACGACACGCTTCACCTCAAGAGTTAGTTCCCATCTCAGCCATATTTAAATAGGTGGACAGATATCTGTTTTCGAGGTTTCCAATCACTGGTCATTAGTATTCAAACGGATTCGAAAGGCCCCGTGAAGGGTCTAGAGAACATTTGAAATTTGAGGTGACAGGGCGACATTGGGAGGTCAGCCGTGACGTCTCGCAGGTCCTGACCTCACTTACTGTCCTGACCTCACTAGGGTTGTATATGCTTAATTTTTTTCCAGACTAGACATGGTTTCAATCTAAATGTTACTTGTACGGACTGTTAAAGCTCTTTTGTTCTCTGTGCAAGAGATGAAGGTACGAGATCTACCCAGAATTTTTTCCTTTGATCTTGTTGATATCCTTCCATACCCGGCTTAGCGGGGGTGTGGTCATTGAGGCCACTAACAAAGGTTTCCCCAGTCTATCTGCCGCAGCTGTCACACATCCCTCTAGCCGCAGCGTCACGTATCCTCTGGTTATTCTACCTTTCCTCTGGCTATTCACCTTCCTTCCCCCCCACTCCTCCACCCTAGTCTGTCCTCTTTTCCCCTTCCCCATGTCACCCTGTCCACGGAACTTAGTACTGTAGACAGGATGTACGCATCAAGGCAGTGGTGATTTGTAGTAATTGTTGTGGTGGTGACAGCGGAGAGGGCAGATGTGCGTTACGGTGTTATCGCTGTACTGCTCAAAACCTTTTAGAAATAGGGCGATGGGGGTGGGGGGAAGTCGATTGATTAGGACTAGTTTGCTGTGGGGTATGGTAGTAGTTAAATACATGCGTGTGTGGTAGTAATTTCCAATATATTTGATAGAGGGGGAGCGACGTGGTAGGTAGTAAGAGGAGGGGGGAGGCAAGCGAAGGCTCGATAAATGAATGAACCTGAAGCTCCGCCAGGTATTGTCTGACACGCTACATTAGCTCCAGGCTTCACGTTGTTTTGTCAGTGGTCTGGCTATCTCGACTTGAACTTCATTACAAGTTAGGGAAATTATTTTTGGATCAAGAACATAAATGTACTTCTAGTGTGATGTTTTGAATCACTTACTAAAGAATAACTTCAATACAAAACATAGGCTAGGGGCGGCTAGGCAGTAGGGACATGGCAATGTAAATAAGTGTGCTGAACTAATAAAGAAACAATGCGCACTAATATTTTTTTCATTCAAATAAGTTTGGAAGGTTAGAATGTTAATCTTTACATTGTTGAAATAAAAATGTATAAATAAAAAAAATGAAATGATAGCAACAAAAGTGATAAATTTGAGCTCATTGTATTTGCGGATCTTTAAATGTTATTGAACTAAATTATTCTTGTTAACCTTGTTTTGTATTACGAAGGTCAGTATGAAATAAGACGATGACACTAGGATACCAAGTACTGTATTTATTGTATTTAAGGAGAGTATTGATTAGAACATGTACTAAAGGCAAGTGAATAATGATGAATATAATCCTTTAATTTTGTAGTATTAGTCACGATTTTAACCAGTAATATAAATAATATGATAGAGAATTGTAGTTTCAATATTTACCTACGAAATCCAATAAATATTATACGCTAGTTGATACTGAAGTTAATTTGTCTATAATTGTTTGGCTGTCTACGTGTCAGTTTTTAATTAAAAGGAAGGCATATTATGGGTGGGTCAGACCTAATTTCATCGATACCAAGACCTGTTTTTAATAATTACTTAAACAATTAATTTGTCGTGTATTCCTTGAAACTCAAATATCCAAACTGCAAGATCTGAACTGATGGTTCTTGAAGTTGGTTCACCAGGGAGCCGGTCGGCCGAGCGGACAGCACACTGGACTTGTGATCCTGTGGTCCTGGGTTCGATCCCAGGCGCCGGCGAGAAACAATGGGCAGAAGTTTCTTTCACCCTATGCCCCTGTTACCTAGCAGTAAAATAGGTACCTGGGTGTTAGTCAGCGTCACAGGCTGCTTCCTGGGGGTGGAGGCCTGGTCGAGGACCGGGCCGCGGGGACACTAAAGCCCCGAAATCATCTCAAGATAACCTCAAGATAACCCTGATAAGCTCCCGCCAACTCAAACTGCACTACACTATACTGGAGAGGCTCTCGGGAGTTCTACTCCAAGAGTCCGGCCTGAGGCCAGGCTCGACTTGTGATGACTTTGTCAACAGTCTGTTGCTTGCCGCTGCCCGCAGGCCCATTTCCACTACGGCCCGGTTAGTCCGGTACTTTTTGCAAGAATTTGTCTAATTGGTTCTTGAAGTCCACATTTGTTCCGGCAATATTTCTAGTGCTGGCGGTGAAATTATTTAACAACTGTGAACCTCTGGTGTTTAGACAGTGCTCTCTGATTGTGCCTATATCACCTCTACTCCTCACTGGTTCTATTGTACATTTTCTAACGTATTTTTCGCTCTAGTATGTTGTTATTCTATTCTGCAAAATTGGTACTTGTCCTTCCAGTATTTATTGTACTTCCGGTACAGTACATCCCATCCTTATGAAGTATATTGCATAACAATTACCAGTTGATCATATGGAACTATCAAAGGAGTGTCAATTCCGTCCTATCATCTTCATAAGAGTATGAATGAAAGAAAATAATTGATGAATCTAATGACAAAAGATGCATGTAGCTTGTCCTGTGTTGGTGTTTTAAAAAAAGGCGTTTTAAAAGGCTGTTATAATGCTGGATTGAAATGCATAAATCTGTACAGCTGCTCAGACACTGGTCTGTATGGGAAAACTCTGAGGAGGTAAGGTACGGTAATTCTCAGGCGAGGATGCTAAAGCCAGTACGACTACCGCACTTGAAAACGATACGAGAACAGGGAGCTGGGATACTAGTACGAAATGAAGGAACGGTGCCCAACAATATGGACCATTGGGAATCGATCGCCGGCCCTGCGAGAAGCGCTCAAAGTGATCAAGGACTATCCAGATTCATGGTGAGGAAGAGGAAGATGACAAACAGCAGGATACTATAGCACAGTGGTCTGCATCATTGGGTCAGAATCGAGGAGACTCTGATTAAATCCCCGGAAATGACAATAACGGTTGGGAACGCTTCCTTTCACCTCATGCTTCTGTTCCATGCCTAGCATTTAAAAAGGTACCATGGAGTTAGACAATTTTACGGGCTCACCATAGCCCGTGCTACATGGACACTTCGTTCTGAGTAGCTAAATCTAAAACAACACAACGTTAGACAATTGTTGTGCGTTGCATTCTGGGAAGAGAATTAGTTGGCTTGGGTGGGGGGGGTCTCGATAAGCTAAATACAGGTTTTCTGCATCAACATTGTTTAATTCACCTTAGCTATTAACATAAGGAAACTACCAAAGGTTTATTGGTCAGTGCAAGATAGCTCTTACACCCAACCAAACTCATACATATTAATGTCAAACCTACGCTTGAAACCATACTGTCCTCATAGAGGCCAAATGCTCGTTAATCCAGCATTAAGAACCCTTAGTTTATGAGTGTAAAACGTTATACTGTATACACTTTGGCTCCATTTTCCCCCTCTTGTTCTTTTTTAGGGGTTCTCTGGGAGGAGTGGAGTGATGCGTGGAACAAGGGCTTAAGAGACAAGGATATATGAGACTCGGTACTACGGGCTACTTACGCCCGTGCCACCTCTTGTGGTGACTTAATCTTCATCAATCACTCGAGACGCAGCACGTGTGTTTTATGCATTTACTGATGACAGGTGTTTTCAATTGGAGCAACATTATCACGTCTCGTGGTGCACCATTCGGTACACTTGATAACGCGGGTCCCGAGCCAGTCAATGTCAGTCTTTGTGTGGTACTTTAATTTGCTGATACGTGGGCAGGCTAGTGTGGGGTGAGAGGGAACTGTTCTATTGTCGGCTAGATAAGATGTGTACTCACCGAGTTGTACACACTTAGTTGTGTTTGCCCGAGGGGAGGGGGGGGTAAGCTTCAGCTCTTTGGTCCCGCCTCGCAACCACCAATCAACTGCGTGTGTGTGTGTGTATTGAGTGGATGTTATTCATGCTTTATCCGTGTTACCATGGTCCACGGGTAACTTGGTAGCGAAAGTTATGCTGGACAAACTACAGTAGTAAGGGTTGTATAGTATGTGGTGGTTGTGGTCGTTGGTACAAGGGTTGTGGTGGTCGTTGGTATAAGGGTTGTGGTAGAAGGATCATGGTGTGGTCGTGGTCTAAGAGTTGTGTGGTGGTTGTGATAGAAAGATTACGGTGTGTGTGTGGTTCTTATATAATGGTTATTGTGTCATGGTGATGTCGAGTTATAATACAATGTTGATGTAGAGTATTCTGGTTCGAGGCGAGTTCTGTTTGGTTATGATGCATTAATAATGTATGGTGCTATAGTGGTGTCGCATGTCGCGGCGGTGTTGGTGCAAATGTGTTACCTGTTGTTATTGTTTTAGATTCATCTCCTCGGTACATAAAGTTCCCTGTAGCACGGGCTGTGGTGAGCCCGTAGTGGACCCACCTAGCACAGGAGCGGGGCTGTACCTCTGAATGTGTTACCTTCAGGTGTGATCGAAGTATTGTATAGTGTCCGGTCTGGATGTTCTACTGGTGTTGTGCACCTTGGCTCCACGAACGTGATTTGTGGCACGCATTACTTTAGTCGAGCTCTGTGACGCGTGTTTATCGGTAGCGCCCAGTGTTATGCGCTTATGGGTCTAGCCTAATCAACAAATATATAGATTTAATTGTTTATATTCTGATGTGTACGTCACAGTCGTCGATGAAAACTGAAATTTTCATATAAGTAAATCATAGATGTAAAGGTGCATCGTGGTCGTAGAGGTTAGGCATTTGTACCGCATATGCCCCTGTAGTGTTGAAGTACATTGACTTGATGTGTGTTTACCCGACATTCTTATGTCCTTTTGGACTCTGTCATCCAGTGTTTGTGTGCCTATTACTATTCTGTGCTCGCACGCTCGCTCTTTGGAATATATGCAAATGCAATATATATTTTTTCTTCCTTTTTAGATGTGAACTAGTACGATAATGTGAGGCTCTTTCGCTGGTCAGTGTTTTTTGTCAGTGTAATTATAAAGCGCAGTAATGTAAATGTTGTGTTGAGGTAACCTTGAGAGTGGCGTAGAGCAACAAGACAAAGCCTTGTGTTGAATGTCATAATACAAGGAAGGTGTGGTCAGGTAGTGATGATGCTGGTTCTTGTTGATGCTTATCTTGCCCAGTTGTCCTTCACTCCCTTGCCCTGCATCATGTCCTCTCCCTCCCTAGACACCTCCATGGTGTCTTCCTGTCCCTCTGCCCCTCCATGCTGTCCTCTCCCTCCCTAAACCCATCCAGTCTGGCCTCTTTTTTTCCTTCCCACGATCCCATCCATGCTGTCGTTTTGTCACTCCGTCACACCCATGTCATGCATATCCCTCCATATTGCCGTGTCCCTTCACTTCTTTTCTCTCCTCAACCTCCTATAAGTATGTGAGTGTGTATTTACTATTTGTGTCTACAGAATTGAGCTATTAGCTCTTGGACCTCGCCTTTCTAACCAATCTATTTTTCCTCTATTATATCTACTACATATGTTTCACACAAAATAGGCTCAGGAATCTGTACACCTGTTGATTGACGGTTGAGAGGCGGGACCAAAGAGCCAGAGCTCAACCCCCGCAAACACAACTAGGTGAGTACACACACACACACACACACACACTGGAGGAGAATGGTCCAACAAATGGCTGCTCAAGTTTAACCCAAGTAAATGCAAAGTAACGAAACTAGGCGGCGGAAACAGAAGGCCAGACACAGGATACAGAATGGGAGATGAAGTACTTCAGGAAACGGACAGAGAGAAAGATCTAGGGGTTGATATCACACCAAACCTGTCTCCTGAAGCCCACATAAAAAGAATTACGTCTGCGGCATATGCGAGACTGGCTAACATCAGAACAGCATTCAGGAACCTGTGTAAGGAATCATTCAGAATCTTGTATACCACATATGTAAGACCAATCGTGGAGTATGCGGCCCCAGCATGGAGCCCGTACCTTGTCAAGCACAAGACGAAGCTGGAATAAGTTCAGAGGTATGCCACTAGAATAGTCCCGGAGCTAAGAGGCATGAGTCACGAGGAAAGGCTGCGAGAGATGCACCTTACGACACTGGAAGACAGAAGAGTAAGGGTAGACATGATCACTACCTACAAAATCCTCAGGGGTATTGACAGGGTAGACAAGGATAAACTATTCAACACTGGTGGTACGCGAACAAGGGCGCACAGGTGGAAACTGAGTACCCAAATGAGCCACAGGGACTGTTAGAAAGAACTTTTTCAGTGTCAGAGTAGTTAACAGGTGGAATGCATTAGGCAGTGATGTGGTGGAGGCTGACTCTATACACAGTTTTAAATGTAGATATGATAGAGACCAGTAGGCTCAGGAATCTGTACACCAGTTGATTGACAGTTGAGAGGCGGGACCAAAGAGCCAAAGCTCAACCCCCGCAAGCCCAATTAGGTGAGTACACACGCGCGCACATCCCCAGGAAGCCGCCCTGAGCAGCTGTCAAACTCCCAGGTACCTATTTACTGCTAGGTGAAAGAAATTCATTTGTTTCCGCCTCGGCCTGGAATCGACCCCCGGGCCCTTAGGACTACGACCCCGGAGTGCTGTCCACTCAGCCGCGAGTGTGTAGTGTGTAAACAAATATATATAATTTATAATGTTACATTGGAGAATAAAATAAGATAAATTCGTAAAATGGCCTTAGACCATCTCAAAGAAACCCCGAGGTAATCGGATTATTCTGATATCATAGACTTGAAGGCGGAACCCATATCATGGGATTAGATTTCAGAATGCTGGGTCTGGCCCTGATCCCTTTGGTAATGAAAAGGGTTTTATTTTTGTTTATTGTTTATAGCCTGAAATTTAGATTGCGATGTTGCTGATTGTTTTGTAATATTACTAATAATATTTCGAGCGTGATTTTATTATATTGCTATTCTCTTTGCCTGTTTTTCTTTGGATTTATTCCGAGTTAGTTTGTACATGTTATAATTTAAAATATTTATGTTAACCCTTTTGAAGATGCCATGGTTCTGTAAATTGTGTCAGTTATTGCCTCGAAAGTTTAAATATTAGTAAAGAAGAAATAAATGTGATATCCAAGGAAGTCTTGTGTTTCACAGTGTGCACAGATGGACTGTAAAACTATGATGAATAATGATGATTTTTTTGTCTTGTCTACAGGTAGGATGAGGCCCCGGCAAGTGCGATATAACACAAGATATATATATAAATACAAGGTAAGCAAGCAAGGTGGTGGGAAGAGATGGCATAATGATCACATCTACAAAACATAAGAACATTTGAAAACAGGAACTGCATAAGGCCTATTTGCTCAAACCAGGCAGCTCTTGCACAAAGAAATCACATTAACGTGATGTACATTTATGTTAATGAGGAGGAGCCGTGAGGAGGATTCGAACCTCCTCACTGCTCGTGATGAGTTTCTCGAGGCAGCTGTTAGGTCCATCCACCCAAACCCTGGAGATTCTGCGCCATTTTCAATTGTATATCCAGGTCTGAAGGTAGATTTGTGTGTCGGTAGATGTGTACTCTGTGCAAGTCTACAGAGACTTGAGTTTGTTGCGTAGTACTGGCAGGAGATAACGGTATAGTGTAGTGGTTGATAACGGTATAGCCTATGGCAGTACATTGGCAAGTTTATTCCTGACTACAACTGGAAGGTAAGCCTCTCCCAGCACCGCGCCACCTCTTCCCAATAACTATAAATTCAACAGCGTTATTCTCCGTGAGAATTAGTCATTTAGTTTTGCAAACTTTTTGTGCTTAATTTTCGTAATTAACCTGGAGTTAAAACTAACAGAAATTTGATCACCTAACATAACCAAAACCGTAGGCCCAAAACTTGAGACGCCCATTAAAAGACACCATTATTGGCATACACGAAGCTGGTGACACATTCAAGAAGCCTACAGGAGCATAGGCCTAAAGCAAAATTGAAATAAATTCAGAGGAATGCATGAGAACTGGATCATGAGCTAAGAGGATTTAGTTACAGGACCTGCCAGATTGCGAGAGATATAGGTAAGCCATAGTCGGGGAGCTCTCCTTCAGCTCCCCGACTATGGTAGTGAGCAGTACCATTCCAACTGTCCGGGTAGTGAGCAGTTAGAATGGATCAGTGAGAAAGGTAGTTGAAGGCCGCTGGTACACAAGTTTAACAGTGGAATTTTGTTGTTCCATTAAACGATTGACATTTTTATATTATATAATGAATATTCTTTTCATTTATTATGCACCCCATACCCATCCTGTGGGCGGTGATGTAAATGGTTACAGAGGCACAAAATGGGCTCGGGGACTGAACCCCAAAATTAATTTAGCAAATTATAATTATGATAAGGTAGCTACACAACTAAATGTATATATATCATTAGTCTTTTATAGTACAAATTGTTCAAAAACTGGACCACAACAATTCCCAGGCTGAGCAGTTTACATTTGTGGTGAGCCAGTTACATTCACAGTACCTTAATTTACTAATCATGCACCCCGCACCCATCCAGTGGGCAACGAGGGAAGGTTTGCAACCATGCGCATGCACTACTGTCAGTACACCAAACTTTACATATTAGGCCAAGATTTCTGGTAGTACATTATTTTAATTGAAATAATCAAACATTTTCAACAAAATCATCTCTGCATTTTTTCCACATTAAAATTCTTAGTGACGTAAAGTATGTGAGTAGTTCTGTGTGACAGTTTACATTTGGCCAGGTCTACTTTGGCAGGTTATGCAAACTCCCAGAGGTACGTAGCCACGCCTCAGCCTAGCAGTGGTAATGTCTAGCATTCTTATAACCTTATTTAGATTACTCGTAGATAAGTGATTTTTCCTACATAATAATATGTTTGTTTGATGGAATAACTAGTGTGAAGTCTACCTCATCTCAGATATACTGAATTTTGGTGCAGCTATCAGGCTGCTCAAAGGCAATCCAAGGTGGTAATTAACCCCTTGTTTAAGAGCGCATGCTTTGGCTAATTTATCGGTTCTGCCATGTAGTCTGAGGCCAATATGAAATGGGATCCATAAGGAGACAAACTGATTCCATCATTGATTATTGTATTATATCTGTGCCATACTTCAAACACAAGTACGTCACAGTTATGTCTTGAGTTGATTGCAATCAAAGACAACTGTCAGTTACAATTAACGTGTCAACTTTGGACACATACTTATTTAAGTGCGAGGAGTATGAAAAAAAATTACAGTTGGATAGGCTATCATCCGTTTAATTCTGTCCCTTTCCTTCTCCATCCATCCCTCATTTTTGTTTCTCTGTCTCCTCAATCTCATCGCTTGTTCTCTGCCCCCTTGCCTATATGCCAGCACTCTTCCATGGGCTGTGGTAGTGTTGTCATGACCATGTCAGCATGCAGTGTGTGCACCAGACGGCCTTGGCTAAAGCCAGGCGCTGCTGCTGCTGCGCTGCCTCATGCCATCCCCAACCACAGGGTGAAGTATCTAGATTGCAGATTACTAGAGCATTGCACCATTCTCCAGTGATTTTGAGCTTAGTTTCGAAGTGATTTCCAGGTCGCCACAAAAGATTAAATTGTCCTGAGGTTTAATTTAGGCTATAGAAGGTTGCTAATATATGATCTATTTTTAGGTTGTAGGTAGCACTTTATTATCCAACCTACCTTCTTACAAAGAACGTCGCATTTAGCTGGAATGCGTTACATAAGGCCAAAGATTGTCGTACTTGAAAATTGAAGTGGTTCCCGAAAGTGACTTACTGTCCCGTCTTCTGTTTCGGGTCTTCTGGTAGGTTAGGAGAGGACACATAAAATTGACCGTTTTCTTGAATTTAGGAGTGCTACATAGCTTTCCCGGCTTGGTGCCTTCTATGATAATTACTTACTTGACGTTGGGAAACCTCAGGAGGACGGGCAATGTTACCGACGTTCGTATGACGTTTGACAGATTTTTGTTTAAGTTTGATGGTGTTACATGTTTCAGTTTGCAGCACCTAACATATTCTAGCCTACCAGTTTGTAAATTGTTACATTTCACAGTGGTTGTTTTAAATCGGTCTTTAACAAGTATGATTTTAATACTACGTTGCGTGACAATTATCTTAAAAATGTAGCAACTTCCATGATATTTATGGAAATTAACCGGAGCTGGATCCATTACAATTTGCATAGCGTCAACAGTATTTTACTTTGCTTAAAGCAAATGTGTTGGTAATGATAGGCGAGAAAGCCGTCTTGCACTGTTACTTTCCTTAGCTAGTGGGTTTGTGGTCAGTGAAGCAGCCACACCAAGGTGTCGGACCAGTAAGTTAATGGCCCACGTTCAGCTATAGTGCAGCCTCGTACAAAGTATTTTGTTAGGAAAATATTCTCGGGAATAATGGAGGGTCCTATGACTAGCCGGCAGCTTCCTGTCCGCGTTGAGGCCATTATAGATGGTGGTTCTCAGGTAAATTCAGAAAAAGTGAGTTTGGGTAAGTGTTCTTTCGAAAATCACATTATCTAGCTAGTAGCATATTGTTATACTCTGTCAACACAGTTGGAAAAATAGTAAGGTACTGCGTTTTGGCATTTCTGCCTATCATGCAAATAAGTATGTGTGTCAGATATTGAATTACATTCTGGTTGATCACAAATTGTCGAAGATAAATGTATTTAAATACTTCAAGTTAGTAGGGTGAGAACGGTGATGGTGTCATTTATTACTGCTCCATTACCGGTATAGTCAGTCGACTGGGACAGTCGTATGGTGTAGTCAGCAATTAACTACACAACATTTTGTGAAGGTTATGTGGTGTTAGCGCTCACTTGCACCATATAAGAGTGGGACTGTTTTCCGTGGCAGGATGGTGCCACGGAAAACAGTGGCACCATCTTGGTGCCGACCCAAGTTCCGGGCTACTCCAAGCAACAGCTTGGTGGAACAAGCTCTCACAAGTCAAGCCTGGCCTCGGCCGGGCTTGCTGAGTAGAAAAACTCCCAGAACCCCATCAAGCAGGTATCAAGCAGGATCATTTGGCCGGAGGGCAGGCATAGTGTGTCAGGCTCCATGTCAGAGAAGACTAACGTGCATCGTGAACACAACCGCCTAATTCTGCCGTAGAAATTAGGCTGTAGTGTTGCTTGTGTGAGCATGATGCTGAAAAGGATTTGACAGGAGTAGGATCCAAGACCCATGAAAAGTGTGTGTGGCCCACAACGTCATCGTTACTCTGTAAACAAACGTAACGCCCAACCTAACGAAAATATAGAGATAAAATGTTTTTTTATATAGTGTGTACGAGGTGTGTGACGTCACTACGGCGTCATAAGTTTTATGCTGGTACAGTTCTTGGATTGTTGGTGGGGAGTGGGATCAGCTGAGGTGCCGTGGACAGACTTGTATTAGAAACGCGCAACTTTTAGTTTAGACTGGAGGGAACAGGAGAAAATGACATCTGATTCATTTTTTTTTCAGACTTTCGCCTTCCACCGATTATCCTAAACCTTTTACCTTACAAGATTTCTCTGGAACAATATTTTTCAATAGGTGTACAGCTACGTACCTAGATACTGAACCGAACATATAAGATGTAAGGAAATTGCAGAAGGCCTATTGGTTCATACCTGGCAGTTCCTATTTAAATCCACCCAAACTTATTCATACTTATGTCTAATCTACACATGAAATACTCCCGTAATCCAATGTCTATTGTGTTGCCCGGTAATCTGTTCCATAAATCAACAACCCTGTTTCCTAACCAGTATTTACCCAGGTCTTTCCTAAATCTAACCTTGGCCAAATTATATCGATTGTTTCATGTTCTTTTTTGTGATACATTCAATTCTATAGTAATATCCCTTTATGACCTTTCATCCACTTGCACACTTCAATCATGTCACCATCCAACTTCACTTTTATGAAGGTAAACGTAAATTAAGCTTTCCCAATCTCTTCATTGAAAGATTAGTTTCTAATTCTTGGGATTAACTTTGTCAGTCATGCGTTTCCCACCTCTCACCCTAATCCACGTCTTCCTTATTACCTTCTTTTACCCTCTTACTACCCTTACCCTCTTGCCAAACACGGGCAATTAAATTTCCTTTAATTGCCCGTGCTTAATAGAGTAACAAAAGTTATAATAAAGGATGTGTTATACAACAATAATCAATTAGGTGTTGGTAAGGTTACCTCATTACAGAGGCGTAGCAAATCTTCATAGTGGTCCGTGCACGGGCGGTTCATTGTCTAGGTCTGTTCGTTGTATATACCGTTTCCTCTGATATCGGTCTCAAGGGTACCAAATTGGTCATTAATTAGTTACATTCCAGAGTGCTGAGTAATTCAGCTCTCATATTAGGCTTCGGTAATGGTGGTGGTGATGGAGGGTGGTCTACCAGTACGGTTTTTTATTTATGTTTTATATTTCATAGTAGTCTCACCCCACACGCAGCACCAGCCTGTGCACATTACACCACAGTGTAACCATAACCCCAGTCTGTGCACATTACACCACAGTGTAAACAAAACACCAGCCTGTGCACATTACACCACAGTGTAACCATAACCCCAGTCTGTGCACATTACACCACAGTGTAACCACAATACCAGCCTGTGCACATTACACCACAGTGTAACCATAACCCCAGTCTGTGTACATTACACTACAGTGTAAACATAACACCAGCCTGTGTACATTACACCACAGTGTAACCATAACCCCAGTCTGTGCACATTACACTACAGTGTAAACATAACGCCAACCTGTGTACATTACACCACAATGTAACCATAACACAAGGCTGTGCACATTATAACCTGGGACACCTTTTTGGGGTGCTGTCATGCAGGCAAAACATCTGGATTACCATTAATTAGTGCAGAATTTTTTAGCAAATGCTAAGTCTTTATTGGTTCCTCGAAAGGTGTGTGTGTGCATATATATATATAATTTATTTATTTATTAATTAATGACACAGTTAATATTATATATGTCCTCGTGTGCGTCGAACCTGTTGTGTGAACTCTCTCTAACTCACAGACGACGAGTTACGTTAAGAGACGTTTTCCCCTTAGAAGTTTAAGGAAATTGTATTATACTTACACGCGAAGACGTATAAATAAACCCCTTAAGAAAACGTATATACCCTTCAAGCGCGGTTTTCCTTCTGTGGCCATTATTTCAAAATGAAATAATCTTGCTATTATACATAAACATCATTAACCTGGAGAATTTGAGAATTTGGCTTCAACGTGCTCAAAAATATTTATTAAAAATAATACTTTTGATACCATTTTATGTATTTTTCTTCACTCGTCCGTATTTATTTTATTTTCATGAATCCCACGAGAAAAAACTAATCAGTAACTTAATTTAATTAATTTGAATTTCTGTGTATCCAAGTACTGTACTGTATATAGATTTTATAAATAAATGTTTAAGCTGGGAACAAGAAGTATTTTAAAAGTGGTGTCCCAGGCCACCACTTTTGAATTGCGAATTTTGAATTGCCAGATTGAATTGCGTCCGCCAAGGGTTAATACTCTTTCAAATGGAATTCTTTTTATTATCTATAATTTAAAGTCTTTGGGCTCGTCCCCGGACCATTATAGCTTAACGAGTGGTTTACAACTTCATTCGTTTAAGTTTATAGTTCTCAGCCACTGGCTAGGCAGTCTGGGCCGGGCCACGCTTCCCCAGTCTGGGCCAAGTAGTAATTGTGCTCCGTAGAGAGAACTAAAGAGCTCAGGGTGATCCCGGGCAGTATGATAAGAACAAGTGTTTGATGTTTTACCAGTGCGAGCAAAAAAATTTTTTATACACAGGTAGGCATAGGATCAGACGACTGACTCCTGTTCGCAGGCTGAGAGCTTTTTTTTCCCGTTGCTCATATTAAACATTACCCTACTAGTTTTCTCAGGAACACATCCCGCTATTAGTTTAACAACCAGGTAAGCATTTACTGCTGAATGAACAGAGGCGGCATTTAATATAATATAAGGATTGTCGACCTATCCTTCCTGGCCAGGACTCTAACCTAGATCAGATCGGTGGGGGAGACGCGGGGTGTGTTACCACTACGCCATCAGGGACAGTTCGGTTGCAATGGGCACGCAGGCGCTGCCAGTTTTCTGGAGCATCTTTATTGATCAGGTACGAGGAAGATAGGCGGGTCCAAGAGTAGGCTACGGGAAGAGCGCCTCTCTCCAGCAGGTTACGTATTCTCCAAGATAGACATCGTGTGACTTAAACATTTATAATGTCCAAGTTGTATGTCGCTCAAAGCACAAACATACATACATACATACATATATATATATATATATATATATATATATATATATATATATATATATATATATATATAGTATATATATATACAGTATATATATATACAGTATATATATATATATATACAGTATATATATATATATATATATATATATATATATATATATATATATATATATACAGTATATATATATACAGTATATATATATACAGTATATATATATATATACAGTATATATATATATATATATATACAGTATATATATATATATATATATAGTATATATATATATATATATATATATATATATATACAGTATATATATATATAGTTTATTCGTTTAATCAAATTGTTTCTTGATATTAACTTCAGTAACTATGAAAATATTCTGAACAATACTGTATCGCTTAGCTTGATAAATTCTTAGCCCTGTAGTATAAGAATATGAACTGGAGAGTATCCTTGATAGGAAGAGTGTTCCCATGCATGAGGACCAACCAGGGACTAGGCAACTGTATGACGTGAGTCACACACCGCCCGCATGGCCGCTCCGCTGTTGCTGACATCCATCTGACCGGACCAAGATAACGCATTCCACAAACGCTATCAAAAATTCGACCAAAGCGTATTATGCCTATACAGATTAGTTATATATAGATTTTTTTTATTTTCCAAAATTTGTAAGACATATTGGGGTATAAACTTTATTAGAGGAGTGTGTGTTGAGATTACGAATATATATTGTTAAAACATTACAATGCGATTTTCCAAGTACTGTAGTTTGAATTTCGCACGTGTCAAACTGCTGAAGTAACTTTCCCTCAGGCATTGTCTGTAGGCCTAGTTAGTGTCATTTCATAAAATATTCAGATTTGATTTATTTTGAGTTAGTTTTAAGAATAGATTATCAAAATAATCTTTACGTTTTATTATTTCCTATGAGTTAATATAGTGCTACCAATGGAAGCTTTATTGTACTTTGCAAGAGTTGACGTCTGCCTCTGCATTGTAATAGTTGATAAGCAACGTGACGATATTTGGACGCCACGCAGGTCAATCTGTTTTTCTCTTATGTCTACTACATATATTTCTCTAACACACGCACACATATCCCCAGGAAGCAGCTGTGTAATACCCAGGTACCTATTTGCTGCTAGTGTGAACAGGCGCATCAGGGTGAAAATAATTGCCCATTTGTTTCTGCCTCGGCTGGTATATAGACCCCGGGCCCTTAGGACCACAACCCCCGAGCTGCTGCTGCTGTTTTAGATTCAGCTACTCGGAACAAAACATTCCACATAGCACGGGCTATGGTGAGCCCATAGTGGACTTATCTGGCGCAGGAGCGGGGCTGTGGACCTCCAAGCGCTGTCCACGAGTTAGCATGTTGATATTCATGTCCTCCAGGTTATTTTTTCTTCTGCGTTTTTGGTTTGTGTGTATTGTCAGGTATATTTACGGAATAGTGACCATGACGCGCATGTGCTGGGAAAAACTGGCTTGAAGACCGTGTCATAGTGTAACCGTAATAACTCTTGTACATCATTCACATGCATGCGCTCACATAGAAACAAGTATGTACGCGTACTCAAGCACACACGGGTACAGACAGACATGCATGTACGCGTACACAGGGAGCACACGCGGGTACATGTATAGACAGTCACACTCCATACTTCACACACAATTTGCAAACCTCAAATTTGAACATTCTGTGGTCAAATTCTCTAAACTGGTATTTGCAATCATACTCATGTTGGCGAGTGCACGCATGCACAAATATGCTGCGAGTCTATACACAGATGCACACCAACTTGAACATGCAAGTATGCATGCACCTAAGATTAAACATCTCCCCAAGCCTATCATCTGAGGTGTATGCTTAGACCCAATGACATCAGCAGTACATGCAAGTTTAGCAAACATTATGACTATATGAGTGAACGATATGGAAGGAAGTGCAGAATAGAGCCAGCGAAGAGTAAAGGTACCAAAGGCACAGAGAACACGGTCTGAACATCAAAGTTCACGGTTGATCAGTACCCTCCCTTCAAGTATAAGAAATATTGCTGGAACAAAAGTGGAAGTCTTCAGGAAAAAACTAAACAGTTTTCTGCAAGAAGTGCCGGATCAACCGGGCTGTAGTAGATATGTGGGCCTGTGGGCCGCTCCAAGCAACAGCCTGTTGAACCAAGATCTCAGAAGTCGAGCATGGCCCGGGGCCTGGCTTGGGGAGTAGAACTCTTAGAACCTCATCCAGGTACAATCAAGGCAATAGAAGCGTACAGAATTCAAGGGCCCAGGCACTAATAAACACCAGTTGATTGAAGGTAGAAAACTAACAAACAAATACAAAATGATATCATTACATACTGTGTGCTGAATAGCTAGGCTTAACTTAGGTTGCTAGGTTCAGTACCACAATTGTTTTTCGCCAAAAAAAAGTGTCCAGCCAAAAAATTAAAAAGCGCCAAACAGAAAATTTCCAAAACTCCAAACAAAAAAGTTCAGAACGTCCAATTAATTTTTTTTTTTTTTTTTAACTGGCTGGATTAATGAGCATTTACCCTTTGTTGATGAGGACAGGTTAGGGTAAAGGAGTGAAGGTATGCGCTCATGTCGTCCAACGACCCGTCATTCCCTGTCGTAGCTTGAGGCTGCTTGCCATATTTGCCCAGACTGCTGGTGTCCATCCACCCACTCCGTAGCTTGCAGGCCCCTCCTCGCCTCCCGCGTCTTTTAACCATCTAACTTGCCGGTCAGGTCTGGATAACCCTCACTTTGTGGTCCATTTTTGCTCCATGGACCACACTGTGGTCCTTTTTTATGTTAGCATTTTTGCGTCGGCCATATACGTTCAGCGTGTTATTGTCTAGACTTAAGCTCTCCTGTGAAGTTTGATTAGGCTATTCGTGGTTTCTTAGTTGCCTTCTAATGCCCACTCAATAAGTGTCATATATTGTGCTCTCAATAATTAGGTAAAAGGTCTCAAAGGAAGATATTGGAAGTAAGATTGTATTTTATTGCACAAAGTGCAGCGGATAAGAATAAATGAGGCCACAACTCTTGAGTGTTCTTGGATTAGTTAGGATAATGGCTAATTTAGCAACAGATAAAACTGTTTATATAATAAAATACTTTGTAATTTATCTATAGACCATACATGTGTTACTAGAAGTAACACAGAAGTGTTAGATTTACCGGAAGTAACACAGAAGTGTTAGATTTACTGGAAGTGTGTGTGTGAGAGGGAGAGAGAGTGAGAGAGAGAGCTCCCTCCTGCTACTTGCCTCTTGTGGACTGGGAAATTCCTAAGTTCCAAGTAAAGTAGGTAAGCTGTTTTGAAACTTGTTTTTAATTAAAAGCGGCCACTTTATATATTTATTGTTGTGCCTAATTTGAATTATAATGTGGGTGTATGTTGTGACCACACATACACCAGTATGCACTGCACTACACTACATCAATATAGCCCTTGTGAACTTGTACACCAGTATGATCTTACTGTGGCTGGTGTATGATGCATTCAAACTGTTTAGTGATATTCTGGCTGATTAGCCTAGTATCACAAATATTATTATATATGTATAATCTCCTTTTGACAATACTTTAGTATATATTGCGTATTGCCATTGTATGTTTAATATACCTATACATATTATGTTTCATTACCAAATGTATGTGCCATGTATTTGTGGATATATTGGATGTAGAGTAAATAGCAGAAGCCTAATGTCCTGTAGCTTGGAAAACACCATTATGGGCCTATAGTATAGAACGCTAGGTATTGCTGTATAGGACATGCTATGTGTATTATGATGTAGAATGTATACATTTATATACTTAATGTATGACGAGCATGAATATTGTGATATATATCCATTTCAGTACTGTTCCTTACATTGGCATCTTGTCATGTTAGTAACTTATATTCTGGTATTGTGAGATTTATACCACGGAGGCAAAGTTTTGGTACTTATGTTGGTATATGATATTTTACTTTTATTTCATGTATACGTATGTATAATGGATGACCGGTAACGTCTTGATCCCTCCCCTCCCCCCCTTTGCGTACCGTCTCCAGCCAGTGTTACCATGTCTTGCAGATATGAATTCTCTGTTGTTGACATTTTTATATATCATGATATATTCTCTTATGTATTGATTTATTGATATGCGTTCTCATGTAAAGTTGTATATTATAGTCCTTGATTATCTATGGTATAATTTAGATGTTATTGATTAAGAAATGTCTGGATATGAGCTTGAGATATTTGAAGGATAAGAGTCGGTTGACTTGCAGATGTGGAAACAGTGTCGCGCCCGGCCTGTCCGGCCCCTTGGCGCTCACTGATTTTGATTTTCCCAGAGGGGAGGATGTGTGGCGTCCTGCTCCTGACCTGTGTGTCAATTTCATAAGATAATTTGAACTACTAGTATGTATTTATGCTGTGTACCTGTAGTGGATTAATTCTACGGATATACATCATTTATACTAGGTGGTAGGTGCTGTTATGTATATTGAGTTGGGTACCTGAGGATCCTAAATGATGCAATTGTACTGTTATGATATTGTTTCCTCAACGTCAGTATTAATGAGTGTGACACCACCATCCTGCAATTATATTTGCAGTATACTAAGGGCTAGTGTACCACTGCTCCAGGATAAAGCCTGGTGTCAGCTAGTCCCAAGGGTGTGAAGTTTAAGGCCTGTTGATGATTTCGAAGAGCTTTAAGAAGCTGGATAATGTGACAGAGTATGAGTTATAGAGAACTGTAGTTTTCCTATTATTTTTACGGTGACCTATGTTATATGCCCCAGAAAACTGGAGTATTATTGCTAGCCTTTTAATTCACCCATGAATATTGATTTTGGCCAGGCTATGGATTCCAGCGATGCTGTGGAGCATGTCACGACAGTATACAGTATTCTTATGGTAAAGCATTTCCAAACATTTAAGAGTGACGAGGCATCTTTACATATTTCCACAATGTACAATTGTATGGCTGTTCGAATGTACCTTACCTTACCTTGTAGGTTTTCTTATTGAGATGTTTAATTTACAACTATAGTGTGGAGTGACACACTGATATAACATAGGTTCCAGTAGAGGAGATAGGTTTGTAGAGTTTGTGCTGAATTATGAGGCACCTTGTTGACTTCATGATTGCTCAGGGGGTTTGATACTCTTTTTACGTGGCAGGTTGTACGGGCTTGGTGTTAGTGCAGGGCATGTGATAAAAGACTTTGTTTTACAGTGTCAGGGTGATGACACCAACGTAGATCGGATCTTAAGGTATGGGAAGTTGCATCATTGTATGTGTTAGTTGGTGAACTCAATCCCCTTATACTTTAGAATTAAATAAGTAAAAATCTGTTTCTGTAAGATATGTTAAATTATAACTCTGGTCTTATCTCGAATAAATATGAGCAGTTTTGTCCCCCTCTGCTGATATGCGTCATTTATCAGTTTTAAACAAAAACTACACATTGGCTTTTAAAAAATGAGAGATGCCGTCTCTATGCTCTGTCACGTGTCTGTAAGAGTTGACAACTACTGTATATGGGACTGCAGGCTATGAAGACAGCCAGGCTTCGAAGGTCATTCGATAGGTGCCATCACTTCATCCTATCATTCAAGCAGCTTAAGTTAGCTATTCTTGCATATATTCGGTAATGTCTTTCAATCACTGTGTGTTCACTCTAACCATTTGTCTATCTGTTTAGCTATCACTGCATCTAATATGTTCTAGTATATCATTCTGAATACAGTATATATATTTTTTGTAAAGTGTAGAGGAACAGAATGTGTTAATGTTTCACTCATGTACTGAAGCAGGCATATAATGTCATGGGGTTCTCAGGTTATCTTGAGATGATTTCGAGTCTTAACGTCCCCACGGCCCGGTCCTCGACCAGGCCTCCTATTTGTTATATATCCCCAGGAAGCAGCCCATAGCAGCTGTCTAACTCAACTGTCAGGCCCCTTGGAGGACCAGGCCCTGAATATAAAAATAGTAGCGCCTTCATTAACATATAGGTAATTATATATTATGAACATAATGATAATACTCATTATTAAGTGCTATTACAATAACCGAGTTTATATTTTATAATGCACTTTACTGGAGTTGGTATTCTAGAAGACTTAGCCCCGTCAGCACTGGTGTTGTATTTGAATATGCAAATGAGGTTGTTTCACGTACATGCTATTAGTATTTGTCAGGTCTCACAGGTGTCGTAAGGGACGGTTCATTATGTAAATATCAGAAACTTAGCTTTATGCTTTGAATCTGGATGGCTGAAGTTATTCTGAATGTGCCGCTAAATTTTCAATATTATGTTCATCATTTTTAGAGTTTTCGATTAATGTATCAACTTCGTTTTAAAGTTTAATCTTGGTGTGGGTAGGAATGGATAGGGTGAGGCAGGTGGCGGTGATATAAGAGGCTGGCCAGCGCGCACATTTTAAGTACTTATGCTCAAATAATTACCGTCCTTGACCAAACTGGTGTCCATGTGGGAGGCTGTAGGTGGCTCATGTGAGGATGGGGTGGGGGGCCTAGGGGGATTATGCACTTTTAATGGTTGTTTTACTGTTGTAAGGAGTGTAGGTAGTTTGTGTGGGGGAGGGTGACTGACCTTCTGATGACTTTCTTATAATGTGGGTGGTTTGTGTGGGGGATGGGGACTGACCCTGTGATAGCTTCTTAATCTTAAGCTGTGGGTGTTTGTGTTTGGGGGATGGTTATTCAATGTTTTTGTTTTGCTATTTGGGTTGTGATGTGATAATTAATTTTTTTGCTGAAGATCGGTGTGTGGGTGCAGGTACCTACCTTACCTTGAGGTACAGTATATTGTTTTCGTGACTTCTTTACCATGGGATGGGGATGAGCAACTTATTCCTAAGGAGGTGAACAGTTTTATAATAGCTTACTGTAGTCTAAAAACGAGACAAAAACTCTTTCCAGTTATTCACAAAATTAGTAAAAGCATAGTAATTTTATGAAGGTTTGTATGAGTACCATTTTGATGCAAACATCTCGATCCTTGTGCATTAATATAGTCCTATACTCTTGATAGGCCTACCTATCCCTCCTTTTCCCCTCCCATCCCACTTGTATTCCACAGCTACTATTATCACCACAACTTCAGTTGTCGCCTCTAACACCAGTATCACCATGGTAGAGCTGAAGAATTTGATTAGGCCAAGAAATAGGCTAAGGAAGGTGAGAGAATACAGACTCGGGGACTCCTTTCACCTTACCGAGGGACTTCCTGGGTAAAGTCGAATAGGAGAGAGAACTGGAAATGAAGGCAACAAATGAGATGATGGAATGTATTGTTTGGAAATGTGCAAATGCAAGGGATCTGTTCATCCCACTGAAGTAAGAAATGGTAGAGAAAAGCATAGTAAATCCTTGGTTCTCTAGGCAGTGCACGCTAAAACATTGTTGCAAAAACTGAAGACCCACCAAAATTGTTCTATAGCCTTTATAAGGAGAAAAGCAACAGTAAGATACCATATGATCAATGTAGGCGACAAGGAGGAAATCTAAAGAACAAGGTGGTGTGTGATGAACTCGACAAAATATTTCAAGAGGTCTTCACAAAAGAACCAATCTCGAGGCCAAGGATGCAAGTGAAATGTGTCCATAAAAAACACTTGATGACATGGTAGCCATTGTGGAAGAGGTAAAAAAAAGTCTTGAGGAACTGGATGCAACAAAATCAATTGGACCAGAATTTTCACCACCCTGGCTGTTAAAAAGAAGCTTGCAGATGTACTTTGTCGCCTGCTAAATAAAAAAATTTAATAACATACTAGAAAGACAATCTAGAATTATTGGAAAAATCAAAGGTAGTTGCAATATTAAAAAGGTGTGGGGGTTGGGGAAGCAAACAGGGGCACACACAAATAAGATAACTGACAGCATATGAAAAGATGCCAAGCATTAGAACGACATTAAATAACTTAAATTTGGATTCTTTCTAGGCAATGCGTACAGCCTATGGTAGACCAATACTGGAATATGCAGTACCGGCCTGGAATTCATACCCTGACAAGCATAAACCCCAAAAAATAAATATGTTATCGTATAATTGATGTGAGAACCACGAAGTTCCTTCAAATTGAAAATTGATGTCCGGAATAACAATTTCAGTAGCTATTACCGAACACAATGCTTAACTATTGGTTTCCTGGGTGGGTAATAGACCGTGTAGGGTGAGTGAGGGCCCGGCCAGACGACAGTAAGAAATACTGATCTGTAGTGGCACATTTCCTGGGAGGGGTAATATTCCTCCTAAGAATAAGTGGGAAATGTTTCAGGAGTATAGAAGGAAAACGAGACCGAAGCATCTGTTAATAAGAACAGAGTGGAAAAATCCTTCGGAAGTCATAATGTTTACTGTAAGAACTAGACAGTTTTTACAAATTGATCTCGCAATATTTAGGAACCTTTGATTTAGAGCGAGTGAGATAGTAAAATGCTCCGCAACCTTTAATTTTCTCTGGGAAATAATATGTAAAAATAATTACAATAGGAGCGTGGTTGCTATTTGCAGTTACGAATAGTTTTAATATTTAGGGTAAGAATATCATTTTTTTTAATTATCGCACTGAAAATGGGTATTAAAATCAAGCTAAAAATGCAACAGAATTATTGTTGCATATACTTGCATATAATATATGCAATAATTACCAACAGAAAAGTGTACGAAAACTCCAGGTCAAACATTAGCACTTAAACAGAGTTGGGAAACACCTCAGAAACTACAATAACGTGTAGTAGGAACTTTGGGAAAATGCCCTCATTATAACTAGCCTATTTCCCCGGCAGACCCCATTCGCTCAAGATATTATTGGAGAGTGCAAATAAGCAGTTTAGCCGGTGTTCATTTAAGAGAGTGGAGGAGCGGAGTGTGGTGGTGCCTGAAGTTGTCATGTTTACTGCCATTCGCGTTACTGGTCACGTCGCGCGCCTCCATGCTTAACTGCGCTGGGGGATGGAGACTGACGCCAGTGAAAAGGACGACGGAGACGCGGCGGGAATAATAAAACATTTGAGTGTGTTTAACAAGCCGGTGTGGGAGATAGAACAGACCGTGGATAAAGATGCAGCGAGATGAGGAGGCATAACTGATCAACATTTTTTAAAATTCCTGTCTGATGCTGAAGCAACGTTGCTAACAGCAAGTTAAGGCCCCCCTATTCCCTCATCCCCCCCTCCTCGCATCGTCAGTGAAAGGTGAGGATAGGGTTAAAGGTGCAAGCTTTAATACTGTGTGGTTAGAGTGATTGAGATGGTTTTAAGAGTGCAAAAAATATAGAGACATAAAAAGAGTTGTGAGGCATGAGAGAATGTTAATGACACCAATATGAGACATCATTAAAAATAGAAGAGCGGAGGTAACAAAAATTAATAATATAGATAGGCGGATGGAGCTGAGTGAGTGAGGAGAAACTGAGGGAATGAGTTCGTTTTGTCTAGTTTGCCTAGAGGAGGTTCTTCTAGCTCCTCTAGTGAGCCTACATTTTAATTCAAAAAAGAATCAAAATGTTTATTTAGGTAAGGTACATACCTAAGAGATTTTACAAAGAGTGATGGATTTATAGTTAGGGCTAGTACATACAATGCCTAAAGCCACTATTACGCAAGGCGTTTCGGGCATAATGTATAATTCTTGAAATGTATATGTGGATGTATTGTGGAACGGGGTAATTTCTGTTAGCCAGTAACAGTTGTAACACATAATGACACTAGTCTGTAGCTGTATGATGTATACAGCTTTTTTTAGCATAGTTTATTAAGAACACTAGGCTTCCCTATGCTGTAGGTAAGTGGCAAAAAGCTCAGTCATATAATGGGTTCAAGTACTGAACCCGTGTTGTTTAAGGTAAGCCCTTCTTATTTGTGGCGAACGACTTACTTATGATTTTAATTTAGTAGTCATTTACGAATGTCGAAATAGTAGTAACGTTCATCAATATCTTTAAGGCCTGATTCGACAAAGAATTCGGACGTTAGAATAGTTAAAATGTAAAGAAATAGGGGAAACAGGATTAGTAGGCGTGACATAAAGAGTTCGGCCTCACTTCTCCGTAATCACTGACGTGTAAGTACTATCCCGCCGAGGCAAACGTGAGGTACTTGACAAAGATCCTGGCCAGGGAGAAGTATGGCGACAGTAAAAAATCAGATATTTCTTAGAAAGGTTTAGTGTGCACGATATTATCACACGCCGCAGTACGTCCGTGTATTATTCAGTGTTGTGCATGTGATTGACGTAGTGTTCAGTAATGCCATCTCTTATATCTTGGGTTTCATCTTCTGACCGTCTTCATTTTGCCAAGGGGTTTGTATTTGCATGATTTCCCATTCTTGATTTACTTTTTTTATGTAAAGCAGAAAGCGTCGTCTTTAAAGCATGTAAATATTGTTCCTTTTTAACATAATATCAAGGCGACATTTTCCTGCCACAAACATTTTTCCCCTTGGTTGGTAATTTGGGAACTTCCGCGAGTTGTTGCCGTTCATTGGTCAGATAAAAAAAACGTTAAAATAGAAACCAGTAGATATTTCAAAAACATCTTTGTAAATTTAGGAAGAGTATATATTCTATTTATACTAGCAGAATCCATAATAAAGTTGGGTATACTCAATATGAAATAAAAACGAGGGAAATGAAGCCATGTGGCAGCAGTAGAGCGGAGCGTGGCGGGAAAGGCCAAGGCCCCTCAGACCTGTTACAGAAAATTGGATTCCCGCGTACCCTGCCGACTGATCTAGATAGGCCTATAATGTTTTATTCTCCGTTCTTAGTTTACAGGCCTATAATGTTTTATTCTATGTTTTTAGTTTACTTATAATTTGTTTTAACAATTCCGTTGAATAAAACGTGTCAGTTATTATTCCATTCAATGCGAGACGCATTCATTACAGTTTTCTCACGTAATGTAAAGATAAATTTGTTTTGTGGTTTGTTGCCTATTATTAGCTAAAATGTGTGTTCGTTGATCCGGGTTATAAAGTGTTGTTTTGGTGTATCTGCAGTGTATACAAAAAATAGTACAACAATTATGAAGTACAAATCTTAAGTGTTATGTTATAAATATCTTTTAGCGATTTTTTGAAGCAACTTTACCTGTGTGTTATCATGAATTGATTGGTATTGATGGTGAATGTATGACCACTGATCGATGAGGTGGTAGGAGAAAGATACAAATGTAAAGAATTGAGTAAAATCAAGATCTCTTTTTAGTGTTCATATTATAACTTTGTAGTGTTCATGTTTCAGCGAGAAGAGTAAGGTATTGACCATCGGTCACTTTAGTCAGGTTACATATTAATCTATTTTATTAATCGTAATTTCTGTTTAATACTGCACACTTTTGGATGTTGCTAAAGAAACAAAAGAAAAAACTAGGTAGTAAAGTGATATTCTTGCGGCGTGGGGCGAGTGTGTTCAGCAGCCTGGACAACAGTAGAGGATTACTGTGTTGTAGACTAGTGTCGGTCCCGTTCATTATGGTATACTGTGCTACTCTGCCTTAAGTTGCAGAATATAAACCTCGCTGCCCACATTCTTCACCACTCGGTTAACGTTTGAAGCAATCGCAATGTGTTTTCTTTGCTCACTAGAAATGTGTGTAGAATAATAAACCCCACATTGTTTTTAGTTAGGAAAATACAGTTTGTCAAATATAGATACTGTCCTTAAAAGATTACCCCATTTTGCACCCGCAAGATAACGTAAGATTTTAAGGGTTGACCATGTTAATCTTGTTTGAGAAGCTTTTCACTTAAGACAGTTAAGTCCCAACTATGTCTAGGCACAAGTGACAGGATAAATAACCCAGCGGGTTTTCTTCCTATTGGGGAGTGTTGTTCACGCTGCTATGGCAGTGTGTCCACTCACAGGATGAGTGGCGCTGCCCAATAAACTCGCTCCTCGGGGCAAAATTAAAAACAAAACTGTAAATCACTCTACCTAGTTTGACCATTACTGTTGGTGGTGCGAGTTATACCTCCAGCACTGTCAGCGTGCCATTACCACCAGTCTCCACCAGTATCCCCAGGACCACTTAAAACATGATAAATGAGCTACTGCCACAGGTTTTGCATGTATAAATTTAGTGGTTTTTTTTTTAGCTGGGACACATGTTATAGCCAGGATTATTATTGCTGTGCATGTTGATGGACTGTGGCTTGCAGACAGCAAGGCTCATTGATCAGGTTGCTACAAGGCACATATCCATCTTCAAAGTGATGAAAGTTGGCACATTAACCGAGGAAATGACGTTGATGAAAGAGAACGGCTCCGAGGAGCTGATGTGTCTGTGAAGAGAGTGGTGGTGGTGGGGGGGACTACCAGGAAGTAAGGGCCCAGGACTGACCTCTGCATTTTTCCCATTCAGTATATTTATCTAATTATATCTGAGGTGAGTCACCGTCGTTACGTCACATCCGTGGTTCGTGCAGCCGATTGCTCCTGTCTATTATTTCCCCTTCCCTCCCGACCCCCCTACGCCCTTTCTTGTTGCTGTGCAGCTGTTGGTTTGGTCTTCCGCCTCCACACCATCTGTACTGAACAGGTAATACAATACTGACGGACAAAATAATTGTGCTGTTCAAAATAATTTGAAGACGAGAAAGTTTCTTTTAAAATTGGCCTTCTTCCCAAGGCAGACTGTTTTTATAGCAGTCGCAGAAACCTTAACTGGAGATGGTATGCATGATGAAATGTGTTTTCCAATTTATAATAGTTAATGGTTGAGGCCTCGTAGCCTGGTGGATAGCGCGCAGGACTCGTAATTCTGTGGCGCGGGTTCGATTCCCGCACGAGGCAGAAACAAATGGGCAAAAGTTTCTTTCACTCTGAATGCCCCTGTTACCTAGCAGTAAATAGGTACCTGGGAGTTAGTCAGCTGTCACGGGCTGGTTCCTGGGGGTGGAGGCCTGGTCGAGGACCGGGCCGCGGGGACACTAAAAAGCCCCGAAATCATCTCAAGATAACCTCAAGATGGTGCGGTAATAAATTGAAATCGCGGAGGTGTAACCCTAGGTAGGCTTGTTTACCAACAAAACTGTTAAGAACCTCGCATCGTTACGACAATGATGTCGTTAAGACTTTACACATCAAAGTAGAATACAAAACTTATGTAAATTTATTTCAATATAAACAAATTCCCTGAAGCTACAGGCGAAAACTTATCTGGACAGATAGGATAAGAATTATAATTAATGAAACTACAAAAAGGGTTTTTGACCCATTACTGGCAGCTTCTATTTAGATCCACTCAAACCCCATCATATATATATATCTAGGCTACGCTTGAGACAATCAAGTGATCCTTCGGCTATTACATTACCCAGTAATCTGTTTCACAGATCGACGACCAAGTTTCAAGCCAGTATTTATCCAGGTCTTTCCCAAATCTAAACTTACCCCATTTATATACATTTTTCGTGTTTTGTTTTGTGTTGATATATGTAATATCTTATAATATTCATCCCCTTGTACACTACAATCATGTCATTCCCTATATATATAACTATAGAAACAAAGTAAATCCAGTACCTAATTTTATCCGGCTAGGAGACTAATATTACAAATTTGAAATGGAAGATTATAGATAATAGATTTGTTTTAGGAAACAGCGTACCAGAATGGTAAGGAAACTTTGCGACAAGGTCACCTTAAACCAACGGATAATAATTAGATATAGTTGATAATATTCGCCATTTGATCTTCACGACCAAATTACATCGTATACCATTCAACCACCAGGAAAGCCATACTGCGACAGTAGATAAACTCGAAATCGATCACAGGCAAAATACAGGCAACACGCAGATAGGGTACTTCTCAGGTGATAATTTACCTCCCCCCCCCCCCTCCTTTCATCTTCCTGGGGTCGGGGCTCGATCCCCAATGGTCAGGCACTGGTTCATTGGTTAGGCACCAATTGGTTAGGTAATGGTTAGGCACTGTTCATTCACTGTTTATTTCCCTGCTCTTTATCTCTTCCAATTATAACCTTACCTTTCCCTGCTTCCTTTACTGCTCCACTGATGCTTTCTTCCGCTATTACTGCTTCGCTGATGTTTTCTTCCGCAGTTACTGCTTCGCTGATGATTTACTTTGCCTCTAGTACAAGTGATGAATGAATCCCTTCTTTTCCCACTCATCCTCTGCCCCTTCATCCTGTTGTTAGTGAACAAGCGAGTATTCCCTCGTTGCCTCATCCTGCAGCTTAGTCAACAGCCGGTGATCATCGCTATTGCTTATCTTCCTATGCAGCACGTGTGGAACTGTGTTTCACTGTACCTGACCATTCCACACTCGTAGGTAGGCAGCTTATATTCCCCTAACTCATTTCCTCGTTGTTTATTCTTGATAGTGGCCGCCTTGCCGTCCCGTTTCGCGTCCTCTTCCCTGTGTTATTACTGCGTCTGAGGCTCCTCCCTTGCTTCCGCCGTTACGCACGTGGCGTCTCCTTCCACGATCCCTCACTGTTCCCCCTGTAGGCGAGTTGAGCTTCAACCCTGGTTGTTGGGGTGCAGTTAAACACCAGAGTTCCGCTGCCACGATTTGAACAACCGGATGCATGTTGCTACTACTGGACTGGTTGTCTCCAGGGTCAGCTGTCTAAAGTTTCTACCTTTCATATTATATGACTGAATTTGGCTTCAGCTGCTGCAGGTGGTATCATGTTTTTCGTGTTACTACTTTTCACTTAAACTTAACCGCTTCTGCTGTTATTGAAGCAACGTTTTAGTCCTTTTTCCCGTAACAAGAGATGAGCTTGTCCTAATGCATCAACCTGTTCTCTCTAATAATACGTCGCGTTTCGACGTCAATATCCTCAAGGACAAAATCTAATACAGTAAACCACAGCGGCTCACAAACAACCATGTTTTCTATGCGTGGGTCCATTAGTTAGCTTCGGTTCGGGCAATTTAGTGCATCACTTTTGTGGCGGTGTTATAACAAGAGAGGACGGGCCCCTTCATCTTCAGTGTTTGTGCATTCACTATTAACTCTTGTTACTCTTATTATTGCCGTGTTTTCTTTGCCTCTTTTGATCCGCGTTACAATGCTGTTTGGACTTCGTAGTTTTACACTATGCGTTAAAAATGTTTGCTTGCAAATACAATTTACATGGTTAGCTGCCTGTCAGTTACAATGCTTTTCTTGTGCAGCTGAAGGTGCTAAGAGGCGTTGGTTCTGCTGGTAGTACACACTCTTGCTCGTACCTGTTAGTACACGCCACTGATGATGTACCACATCTAATTTTTACATCTCAACTTTACGTAGTAAAGATCTATAGATATCGTGACCGAATTTCAATGGAACTACAGGAATGTTGCGTTGCGAATCATGAATCCATTTTTTGTTTCTGTTCTCCGTGTCTGTTGTCGCTCTGGCGTGAACAGCTCTGTTGGGTTTGAATAACATTAAACTATTGCTTTGCTATAACATGCATAGCTTTTTATTAGCGTTTAGCCCATATCAGGCAGAAGGAATGGGAAATTTACCATGGGGGGCCGCTTCTTGCTGGATATTTCGGTGTTTATGGCTTCAGATTTGGTGAAAAAAAAAAGAAAAAATATATACATAACTGAAAACTCACACCCCAAAAGTGACTCGAACCAGGAGCACTCTGCTGGCGTACAGGATCCCTTAACCGCTCGACCAACACGACCAGACAAAAGAGGATGGTAGCCGAGGCTATTTCCATCCCCCCGCCGACACTCGGTTGGTAATCTTGGGCATGGTATTTTATCAAATCACCTCATTCTTTGGGGCACACGTGAGGAACACAAATGCGAACAAGCCTGAATGGTCCCCAGGACTATATGCAACTGAAAACTGATTTTTCAGTTGCATGTTCAGTTTAGTTCATTTCAGTTCACGAGGCTGTATTGATTGCTGTAAGAGTCCTTACAGTATTTAGATTTTGAATTACTATTCTACTGTTTACCAGTTTCCCTTAAGGTGCCGAGGTTTTCCTCTATGTGTTTTTGACGTGGTGGTGGTGATTTAGATTCAGCTACTTGGAACTAAACTTCCATGTAGCCTACCGTACTTACCTGGCACAGGAGATGTGCTGTGGCGTGGTGCTTGGCGGTGGTGTATAGAGTAGTAATGTGCGGTGGAGGCAAGTGTAGTGAGCAGTGAGCGGGCGGGTGGGGATGAGTCAGTGGCGTACCAAAAGGCGGATTAGTTCTGGGATTGTTATTCCCACCACCACACGCTGCCGGGGGGGGGGGGGGGCAGCCGTGTCCCAGCCAGTACACTCTGAAATCTGAGCCGGAATATAATTATGACGTCTTAGTGACGTCACACATCTTGTGCATACCATATTTGAAACCAAATTTAATCTGTTATATCGGTTAGGCTTAGTTGCAATGACGTAGAGTGGTGGAAATTTACTAAGGTGTTGATCTTTCTTATTCCAGGATAAATAAGGTTATTTTTCGTGAGGCTTTTTTTTTTTTTTTTACGATGAGTTACAGCCCCGCTCCTGCGCTAGTAAGTCCACTACGGGCTCACTCTAGCCAGTGATACTTGGGACATTTTGTTCCGAGTATTTAAATATAAAACAACAACAGCGCAAGACTTTGTGTTGTAGTGTTGCAGTTTGTGGTAATAATAATAAAAATGTTTATGAATAATGCAATCATGACTGTCGCCTGAATAATGATATTACTCTCTAAATCATAGTAACGTCCTATGAAATATGCAACAAATTGATCATACTAATATTAGAATATGGTGGTTTCCATTGCATTTACATTTATCCAATGAAATAAGGACATCGAATAAGTAAGGTGTTTATAACCTTAAGTGAAGTATGAGGTTATTAGTTTACGGAAATGGGTTTCTGTCTTGACTTTCATCTATGTATTTTAGGCTTCAGTTGACGTATGCGCTTTTTATACACATTTACAAGGCGAAGAAGTGAAAGTGTCAGAGATTATCGTTGATGATGGTTTGGCAGGTGGGTCGTGTGTGTGTGTGCTGATATGGAGGAACTTTGATGTGCACCTTATCTTAAGATAAGAGACGGCGTGTATCGACGCAGACTAGTGGAGTCATAGTTTCTAAGCTTCTAAGACTAATATATACACTTTTCCTCGCTTGATTTCAGTATTTATACACAAATTTCGCATTTACGTATAATTTTAGTTTTTTCTCGTTGTTTAGTAATAAATTTCTTAATTTTTTAGGAAGTTTTCTGACGTGAGAAATATTTTTCTTAATTATTCACCAGTTTGAACCAAATTAAACGTATCTGGAACACGCTAAATATATTTAATATGTCGCAAGGCGGTGAACAATTAAGAAATAAATTTAGCTTCTCAATGGATGTGGTGTATGGTGTCTAAACCAGGATAATAACCTGCACTCCCTTGTTGTGGGGTAGGTGTTCAAGTGCTTCTTAATTGAACAACTCGAAGGTACTGTACCTCAAAGCTCCTCGTCAGCCTCCCCATTAAAGTTCAATTGATATTTGAGAAGTTTTTTCTTGCAGGATATTTTTACTCTTGTATTTCGTGTAACGATGCTGTGAGCATTCCAACAGAGCACTCAGTAGGTGGATGATGGCAGGCGCTGAAAAATCTGGTACATTGTCTTGTCTGCGTGGCTGAGATGGTTGTGGCGGGAAAAACAAGAGAAGTGTGAGTCTCGGTGCGTGACCTCCGTCAGCTGAAGGCATCACGAGCTCACAATTACACCCACAACTTGTGTCGTTGCTGCCGTAATGAATGTTATTAACCAGTTCCCCCTAACAGGTAATTGGGCGTCATTTTGGCAATTTTCAGCTCCAGAATCTCGGGGAGGGTTAAGTGGTGGGGGTGAAGGGTATATACAGCTTAACTCGCGAGTTTAATCCTGGAAAGAAACGGTGAATGTTACGCGTATCCTCTGCTAGGTATAAGAATTAAATTAACTGCAAAAGGCCTATTAGCCTATACGAGGCAGCTCCTATTTATATCCACTCAGGTTTATTTGTATATACGAGTGTCTAACCTACGCTTGACACAATCAAGTGATCCCACGCTTATTATGTTACGCGGTAATTTGTTCCATAGATCAGCCACCCTATTTCCAAACCAGTATTTACTCGGGTCTTTCCCGAGTCTAAACTAAATATAATATGTCTGGATAAAGTGGATTAAAGGCGAGGCTTCGCGAGCTGTGGGGAGAAAAGAGGAATTTCAGATAAAGTGGCAGTCTGCGTGTTGGGTGAAGGGTGAAGTTGGATGGAGACCCCGGGAGAGGAAGGGATGGTTATGGAAGTGTGCGGCGGATATCATCCAGTTGGAACTTTTTTGTGTTTTTTTTTAGCGAACTAAGTTCAATTAAACATTATTTTAATTTCAGGGGAAATAAGTGGATGAAAAAGCACGCCGAGACAGTCGCATGATGTTGTGTGATGGGGATTTTTTAGCGTCACCTAGTTAGCTTTTTTGACACACTGCACTCCACTTCATATAGTCTAGGGTAGCTGCACTAATGCAGAAGTACCTCATGTATTAATAAAAAAAAAATGGACGTAACAGGCGCAGTTAGATTACACAAAGGGAAAGATCTCTCTGTTTAGCTCCAATTTTGAAAACGAATTAATATATATTCGTGCAAATCACTTGTGGCGCTCATGTTGAATAACCTCCTTCCAGCGTCTGAACACAGTTCCGAATATTTTTTACTTTTATTACTCAAGTTGCTTATCTGAATTTCCATCTAGCCAGTGACAGTGTATTCAACATTACCAGACACAATACAAGCAGGCAAGGATTGTAGAGTGCCTGAAATACACCACACGTGGTGCAGGGATACTGTGCCGGCCACATTGGTGTTGCTACGAACACCCAAGGCCCCCACCCCAGGCACAGAATGTGATTAAAGTGCCTTTACAATGGCAAATTACAGTTTTAACTATCATATATATATTCGTCTTTCCTACATTGGCAGGGGAAGAGAGCTGCTACATTATATAGTGAATTACTGAGCAAATGCTTTAATAAGTTCATCATAATTACTTTACATATTAAGACATAATTCATGCATTTATCATAGTAAATGTTGGATACAACTACAGTATATCAAGTATTACAGTATACATATAATATTTACAGAGTTCAGCGTATCTCGGTTCAGCAACCCAAGGATGGGGGAGGGGGTTGTTGAAAGTCAGTCAGTTTGGTACAATTTACAATATAATGTTCAAGGGAATGCCTTCTCTCTTGCACAAAGTTGACACTTGGTGTACATGCTAAGTGTGATGTGGCTCAAGTGGTGTTGACGAGAGCATTGTGTTGGGTGCGTGGGTGGGTAGCAGGCAACGTCAGCATCCCTCTGGGTGTTGTGGCTAGTGTGGGAAAGTCTGGTAGTCATCAGTAACTCGGGTAGGTGTTTATATACAGGTAGTGTATAGGTTGCAGGCTTGGTTTTTGCCTTCTGTCGTATTGTACAGCTGACAATACCTACTTGCCCTGGTCGTGTGATTGTTTTATCCCCTCCCTCTTGTATATCTTTACCCTGGCTGAGGTTTGGTTGTTAGAACCCATTGAAAGTGTCGAGCCTTTGACTAGTCCAGTATGTGATAGCTGTAGGATATCTCGCGCTATGTCGGTGTTTGATGTTATCATTGTTTAGGCCTTGTCGCTGTATGGGATTTCAAGGGGTAATACAAGATAATTTCAAGGGATAATATAATAATTCAAGGGAGCACTCAGAATGTTCTCCATTAACATCCTTCTTCTTGTTCAGGCGAATGCTCATTTCTCACCAGCAGGAGTTCCTTGGTTAGATGTATTGCTTCTTACAACTAGCTGTCAGTATAATACATCAAGAAACACCTGTGATAAAACTTCTGTCCTTCTAACACTTGAGACCTTGGCTGCTAGATACAGCAAGCACCTCATAATGACCATCATAACGAGCCTGCTCGCTGCACGGACATAAGAATCTGTTTTGTATGAATACCATATCACACAAATATAACTCATCGTGATGACTCAAACAACATAGCTAAATTAGCATGCAACAAAGATGAAACTGAACAAGACCTATGTATCCCCATCTCTGTTGTTAAAGCTCTATTGCTCCAAACATTCAGGTCTGACAAGAGAGAAATCACAGACACTTGAAGGCTGGAAAGCATTTTGTGGAACAAATATAATTTGTTTAGAGCCGATACCGAATATGGGAAGCACAAAAAAGTCCACCAGTTTGTCAGTAATTGCAAGGATCAGGTTGGGCCACCGTTACCTCTGGCAAATGACTGCAAGTGACGAATCTTCAAACCCTGAGCACTCGCAAGTGTAAATTCTGTGAGCAGGATCTGGGGTCATATTCCTTTACATTGTTTACATTAGACCACTTAAGACCTACCGGTATGAGGTACCTGGAGCTCTGCAATTATCCACCTTAAAATGTATCCAAAACTTGCTAGTGCAGGCTACTGATTATATACCTCTGTACTACTACCTTGCGAGATTTTAGTGTCAAATTACATTTATAACCCGTCATAATAATGTAGGGTAACAGCATAAAGGCGAATGTGTCAAGATTCTAGATTAAAAAAACAGCTTCCGTCATTTAATGTGCCTGTACCTATGTGAGCATCAGGGTTTTATATCTGGCTACTTTTCTACTAGGCATTGTCAGCTTCCATGTGTTCTGGGCATCGATGTGTTGGCTCGACGCCATGTTCGGGGTCACAGTTCTCTCTGGCTTCTTTATTTGTTCGTGACAGTTAGCTCATGGGTGTGATGTGTACGTTGACCTCCGCAAGGAGTGTGTAATACATGACATAATGCGTGAACCCTAAAGGGGCGAGGCAGTGCGTGAGGAGGAGGGTGTCAGCAGGTGACCCAGTACACCAGTTCCCACCAGCAGGCGGCGAGGGCGGAAGTGTAGCGGTGGCCTGTTCCTGTGTACTCACCGGCGCCCTCCCCATCACTAGCTGGAGAAATGAGGAGCAGAGAACATAATCATTCAGGAAACCGCAGAAGGCCTACTGGGTGCATGCAAAGAAGCAATGGCAAAATGGAGAGAAGATGCAGAGACTGGAGACGAGAGAGCAGAGACTTGTGAAAAGAGTAACGGGTGGAGAGTGATATGGGAGAACAGAAGATAAATATTACGAGGAGAGGAGAGCTTCGGCCAAAGGAGAAGTTAAAAGCACACCCGCGGAAATGAATGAAATTGAAATAAGTTTATTGAGGTAAAATACACACAAAGGGATGAGGTAGCTCAAGCTATTCTCACCCCGTAGGAAATGAATGAAGGAGCAGGAGATTTCATGGTGAAGCCACATAAGAGGTGACATATTACAGGGCAACCCGTTCTCGCACTTGCTTATAGTCAATATCGTGCTTATGAATAAGTGCATATGTGACATACTAATTTATTGTGAATATTTGAGTTTACCTTGAAAAGCTGAATAGAAAACTGCAACCTAACCTTCTTATTATGTTAAGATATTACAATTAGTACTGAACCTATACCTATATTGATATTGCAGTTTTATAAAAATAATAAAACAAAACTAAAATGTTTAAATAAATTGTAAAGTAACTCAGGATATTGTCAAATTTTGTATAAATTCTCTATTGTTTAATAAAACTGAGAGAAAAAGTTAGTGCCTTGAAAAAAATATGGCATGGAATATGTCATATATACTTATTTACTAGTGAAATAGTGTCTATAAGCAATAAGTCATATATGTGCTGTCTTGTGCGAGAGCAGGTTGCACAGGCAACGAAATTTAAATATTGTATAAATTCTGAAACGACGGTAACAAATTCAGAACCTGGGGAAAGGATGTGCTGGTGGCGCAATGTTAACACACTCACCCTAGTGCTTTGCGAGGAATTTGGCTTAGGTTCGTATCCTGGCCGGGGAGGATTGACTAGGCGGGAGTCCTTAACTGTACGTCTTAACTGTTCACCCAGTAGGTAATGTAAAACCCCCATGCATTTTCTGGTTAAGCGATTGTTGGGTTGTATTCTAGAGAAGCTAACGGGTAAGGCTATGAGCTATGGGATGGGAAAAGCTCTCAGCCTTCTAATAGCAGTCAACAGTCCTCTGTTCCTGTATCAGCCTATGGAAAAAATAGAAATACTGTAAAGGGAAAGAGTAAAGGACAGGATAATAATGATTGAAAACTGTTTGCAAGAAGAGTCTGAAGGAGTGAAGAAAGAAATGGCACTAATGGGTTGTTTCTGTCTACAATAATGGGATGGTGGGAGGTGAGGCGGTGTAGAATGTAAAGGGACAGTTATAGAACTTCGTATTGATTGATTGGTCCAATGCATATTTATCTAGCGCCATAACAGTGGTCCATAGCGCCGTAAAAAAAAACCATAAAATTCAGCTAATGTTTGAGTTAGGTTCCCATTCACGACACTGATCTTGAGAGTAAGACTGCCCCCCCCCCCACCAGTCAGTGCGTATTCCTAGAAGATGGAGAACTTTAATCTCCTTTGACCAGGTTTACTCGAAGTCACACCGAACTGGCTTCTGAGTGTGTGCTCATTGCAGGGAAAACACTACTGCACTCACCATCATAAAACTAGATGCAGGGATGGACCATGGTCAGTTCGAAGCGTATATATCTTAGCCAGATAAAACACCAAAGTCATGGTGGACGCCAGAGCGAAAAAACGTGGTGGCTTGCTGGGATGGGTTATCCACATGGGGTTTACATTTCCGCTTAGTGTCTTCTCGTCGAGACGTGATATTACTCGCCGACCCTCGCCGCCAGTCACAAGCACCAACACATGTAGCAGTCTTTACCCTCGTGTCGTGACCTCCGCCCCCTCACACTTGTTGACTTCCGCCCCCCCCCCCCCCTCACACTTGTTGACCTCCGCCCTCCCCCTCACACTTGCTGGCCTCCGCCCCCCCCCCCTCACACTTGTTGACCTCCGCCCCCCCCCCCCTCACACTTGTTAACCTCCGCCCCCTCACACTTGTTGACACATTTTAAGTGGAATCCCAGGTTGTATAACTTACACCATGTCGTGGTACAGGGGTAAGGTGTGCGGCCGGGAGTACCCTGATAGCTGGATCGAGTCACCTCATTGCTCCAATTGATGTTCTCACTGATGTACATCACGTTAGTGTGATTTCTTTGTGAACGAGAGTGGAGAAGTTTTTCCATGTATGCAGAATGTGACATGCCCTCACCACTGTTGGGCAGGTTTTTAAAAGTTCGTGACACCATCCACTCTCTGCAACTAGGAATGTTATATCATTTACTTTACAAATGTCTTTACATACAAGGTCATGACACCTCAATGTGTACGATGGTAGCATTAGAGGTAGTTCTGGGTGCTATCAACATTATTTTGTCTACGACGGAGGACCTGGAAGATACAAAGTCACATTGTACGCAGGACTGTTCACCAGCGGATTTTAAAACTTCCCAAACATAACCCCCAGGCAACCTAATCCCACTGAAGCTAGCCTAATACAGCCTAGCCTAAACTAATGTATCCTAACCTAACGATATATACGGTTTTGACAATCTGAAAGAGAGTCGAGCATCTTTGTGTATGACTTGACCATACCGCGGACTCGACTGTGTGGATGCAGGCATGAATTTAATGAGAGACGGGAAAGGAGGAGAGGGGGAATTAAGTGAGGGTGAGAGAAGTAATATCACTGAGAGTGAGTGAGTGAATGAAGCAGTGTTGCAGAGTGTACGTTACGTGCGTGGTGACTGATTACCCAAGTGGATGGGTGTATATAGGAGTGAGTGAAGCACTTTGAGGCAATAGTGCGTGTGCTGTATTGAAATGTGATCTGTGGGTGTGGGTGTAGTGTTGCAGCAACAGCAGCAGCAACCAGGCTGTGTTCACTGTGGGGCCACGAGTCCGGTGTCCGCTTCAGGCCTTTCTTACTCCCCTACTGTTGCCCTGGTACTCGCCAGAAATAAACATTTTTTTTTATAGTGGTGCTTCATTTATTGATGGGGCTATATGAGCTGACGGGCCGTTTAGTGTGAGTAAAATGAGTGACACTTAGCGGGCCAGCCAGAGGCGAGACGGGTGTCGAGTGCCACTAGCATGGTATTAACGGCGTCATGAACCAGTGCTCCTTGTTAAGACTCAGCTAACATGTACGATTGCATTGCCGAGTTGTGGTGTATTATCATGTTACCGGGGCACGTTAGTTTTGTCAACTGTTTTACGTTCATCCTGAACGCTTGAGTAAGTATTTTCCCAGACGACCTGTGTGTAGTCCGGGTCTTCATGTACTGGTCTAGGATTCATTACACATTTACGCAACCACCAACGAAACCTTTACATCTTCTCTCAATAATGCCGACGTTGATTATACTTTTATTATGTAGTTTATGAGTTCCGAAGTTCTGCGAGGTTATTTATAACTATAATAATTTTGAAGTGTTTAATCAACGTAAACAAAACCACCGTGATTAAAGAGGGATGTACAAGCTTCGCAAGTAGTTGCATAAGTGCTTGATGAATCCAGGTCGTGGTTGTGTTGTATAGACTATGAACACGTGACTCAGTCTTTGCAGTCCCAGACCCACAACTTAAAAAGAAATTGCCTGATGATCCGCTAGGTGATTGCCGCTTGCTTCCCAAAAACCTGCATGGTCATCAGAATTCACATGTTAATGAATCAGAATTCTGCTGTCTGTAAATGACTGCTGTGTATAGTTGTCATGATAAAAACAAAGATAACTGTCAAGGTGTTGGGAGTGTCTGGCGCTCGCGCCATTGCCAGGTGCTTCCCTTCCCACCACCACCACCACTGCGTGCAGTTTTACACGTGAAGGGCAGCCTGGTTGAGCAGGTACCCATTACAGGTGTATATAAACCGCCCTCTTGGACGCCGAACAGGTCAACCTTACACTTGGAAAATGAGAGTTGAAAAGTCAAAGGCTCTTTATGGTCTATATGCCTCCCAGTCTCGTATTGATTATTTCAGGGTGCCGCCCCTCTTCTGGTTTCCACGGTTACATTATGATGTCTCTCTCGCCTGTGCTCAAAGGAGTACAGTTTTAAGGGATTTTCAGCGATTGTTGATAATTCACATGTTTTATTGAGCGGTTATGGTCAATAAACGTTCTCTGCACGTTCTCTAGGACAGCAACCTCTCTAGCTTTTAATGGGGCTGTGTGTGTGTGTGTGCAACAATATTTCATCCCCGTATAGTACCAGTTTCTTATTTTTTAACGAGTACCATCATTGATTTGACATCTGTTATAAGTGTTGTTTTTATCCAGCCTATCTGTTGTCTTTTCCAACAGATGGTGGTGGGTGGTTGTCTTGGTCAGAACAAGAGATGGTGGTGGTGGTGGGTGGTTGTCTTGGTCAGAACAAGAGATGGTGGTGGTGGTGGTGGATGGTTGTCTTGGTCAGAACAAGAGATGGTGGTGGTGGTGGTGAGTGGTTGTCCTAGAACAAGAGATGGTGTATAGTATAGTGGTAGAGAGGCGAGGGTGTACCCAGGGGCATGATCTGGGGGTTGGCTTCTCCGGGGCCCTGGTGGATGATGCCAGACTCCAGATTCAATAGATAATGTTGCTGCTTTCGCTACCTCGGGCCAGGGCGAGGATGGTATATATGAACTACCTTATTATAGGCCATATGTTCTATAATTATTTTGTCATTTGGTACTAAAATAATTTCACTTGCTTCAATGTTCTTTTATTAAGAGAATCTCGAGATGTCTAGAATACTTGCAGGCGATAGGTAGTAATTGAGTGAATAAGTGTTTATGTGAATATAATAGGTAGTGAATAAAGATATCTCAGTGAATGCATATAGAAATGTAGTGTTTCAGTCATACGTCACTGGAAGAAAGTGGATAACATTATCCTTGCGGGAGATCAAATACATAAACAAAATTTAAGTCGATTCCACTCACATGCACTCCTAGTAACAAAGACATACCTCACGCCGGAGGAATAATAGTTATCTGGTTCCCAGGAACTGGAGCACAACCCCCGTGAACACGGGTGAGCAGCGAGGGTTTGTTAATGTATGTGTGTGTGTGTGTGTGGGGATAGGGGGGGAAGGGAGAGGTGGGGGTGAAAGGGTTGGTGTAGGCGCGGGGTTATTGTGTCTGGGGCAGTGGTGGACCTCGCCTCCACCTCTGGTGCTTTCCCCCACACACACACCACTTACAAGGGAGTTGCCACTTTATATGAGAACCTAGGCATCGATAGTGACTCACAGACAGACAGAAACATGGAACATACCTGGAGAGTGTTTCTGGAGTTCTACTCTCGGGGTCCGGCCAGGGGCTTAGTCGTAGTCGTGCGTGTGACAAGACTAGGCCTAGGTGTGTGTGTGTGTCTATCAAATCTGATCAAATCTTGTAGATTTGATAGAACCCCAGTAGGCTCAGGAATCTGTACACTAATTGATTGACAGTTGAGAGGCGGGACCATAGAGCCAGAGCTCAACCCTTTATATATATATATAAATAAATATGTAATGAGTTTTGGTGGCTATAAAATGAACTACCTGGTATGGACCAGTAGGCATTCTGCTGTTTCTTTTATTCTCACATTGTTAGGTTCGGGCACACGCGGATACGCTGAGGGGCGCTGGTGACCCGCGGGTACATGTTTGGCCAGGTAAAGGCTACATCTCCCTGTTGTGTGCGCGTCTCCCAGGGTTTGTTTATCTGACATGTTGAGCTGTAGGTGTGAGGAGTGTGTGTGTGTGTGAGAGAGAGAGAGGTAGGAGCTGGTGGGAGGCCGGTGTTACCGGTTACAGGTTGCTGAACAATAGGTTATGCCATGAATAGGCCTGTAAT
The DNA here is from genome assembly GCF_040958095.1 of Procambarus clarkii. Classification (NCBI taxonomy): domain Eukaryota; kingdom Metazoa; phylum Arthropoda; class Malacostraca; order Decapoda; family Cambaridae; genus Procambarus; species Procambarus clarkii. Next base: position 5,592,947 of record NC_091242.1, on the reverse strand, counting down.
GAGGCATTGTGCTCACGATGGGTCACAGTTGTTACGGTATCATGTAAATACACGGTTATCGCATTGACTTCGTGTATGTAAATAACACAATTTTTACAACATGATATTCAGGCACAGATATATATATATATATATATATATATATATATATATATATATATATATATATATATATATATATATATATATATATATATATAATTGGCAATTAGCAACAGTTTTTAAATACGAAAATAGTAAGCGAAATATTTGGCTTTAATTACCTTAGGAAATTTTCATTGTTTATGCTAATCGGTTTTTGATGCATTTGTTTTATGTTTACCTGTAAGAAGTATTGTTAGTGTTTCCATGGATACCAGCATGCAACCTGCAGACGTGGGGGACAACTCAGGTTACTAGGTGGGAGGGGGGGGGTCTGCACATTACACACACACACTTTTTCACTGAACTGTTAAACACCACTAATGATTGACTGTCAGCAGTTCCACCCTAAGTCGAAATCCAACGTTGAGTGATTGTCCCTATATCTGTAAGTCGCAAAATGCGAGTCCTCAGTAGGTTCATGACCAGCGGTCGAAAATGGAACATGTACAAATGACCTCCAAAGCCTCTTGTGACTAATTTGCTTTAAATCACAAATATTAGAGCCAACTGTTTGATTAGAAACATAATGATTACAAATACATGTTATTCAGATAACCTAATCGGTCAGACAAGTATAGACAACAGACTGGCGCAATCTGTCTCATCTACGAGGAGCAGAAGTCAACAAATTCACTTAAAATTATCAACTTATTAACCGGGAAATAATAACCGTCGACCTCACTAAAATAAGCTCGTAAGAACAGCTGAATGATTCTAACGAAAGACAATGTTCCGAGAGAATAGGCACAGTGGCACTAATAGTAGGCATCCTGAAGTGTCAGGAGACTATGGAGCTGTGCCTAGGAATATTTAAGATTGGTATTTAGCTGTATTTTCCCGAACTTTATCAAATTAATAGTACAAAAAAACAGTGGTTTGCTGACATTCCATCACTACACACTGGTACTTACCGCCAAATAGTTACTATAATTGACATCCTGTCAGGAGGATGGGTTACGGAAATATGAGTGAAAGATGGATGTTGAAACGTGAACTATGCTCTCTTTATTGGCGAAGAAAACATACTAACACTGCTCTCTTCCGTGTGTGTGTGTGTGTGTGTGTGTGTGTGTGTGTGTGTGTGTGTGTGTGTGGTTATTTATTGTGTAATCACATAAGTGGAGGATATGGAGGGGCCTGACAGCTGAGTGGACAGCGCTTCGGATTCGTAGTCCTGAGGTTCTGGGTTCGATCTCCGGTGGAGGCGGAAACAAATGGGCATAGTTTCTTTCACCCTGATGTACCTGTTCACCTTGCAGTAAACAGGTACCTGGGAGTTAGACAGCTGCAACGGGCTGCTTCCTGTGGGTGTGTAACAAAAAGGAGGCCTGGTCGAGGACCGGGCCGCGGTGACGCTAAGCTCCGAAATCATCTCAAGATAACTTTAAGATAAGTGTAGTTACGGGATAAGAGCTATGCTCGTGGTGTCCCGTCTTTCTAGCACTCTTTGACATTTTATGTCATATAACCCCGTCGTGCGTGTGTGGGCGAGCGAGCGCGTGCGTGTGAGGATAGGAGAGGATACAACCCCAGCGCTTCTGTATGTGAGTACATCATGGTGACTTGCTAAGAGCTTGTCGTGTACCTTGTCTAGTGTTGACTCTGGACTCTTTTGTTGTTGGTGGGGGTGGGGGGGGGGGGTGAACAGGGAGGGGAAGGTTGTGGTGTGTTATGGCGCGAGGTTGGTGACCCCGTAGTGTATCACAGGTTGGTGACCCCGTAGTGTATCACAGGTTGGTGACCCCCGTAGTGTATCACAGGTTGGTGACCCCCGTAGTGTATCACAGGTTGGTGACCCTCGTAGTGTATCACAGGATGGTAACCCCCGTAGTGTATCACAGGTTGGTGACCCCGTAGTGTATCACAGGTTGGTGACCCCGTAGTGTATCACAGGTTGGTGACCCCCGTAGTGTATCACAGGTTGGTGACCCCCGCAGTGTATCACTGGTTGGTGACCCCCGTAGTGTATCACAGGATGGTAACCCCCGTAGTGTATCACAGGTTGGTGACCCCCGTAGTGTATCACAGGTTGGTGACCCCGTAGTGTATCACAGGTTGGTGACCCCCGTAGTGTATCACAGGATGGTAACCCCCGTAGTGTATCACAGGTTGGTGACCCCCGTAGTGTATCACAGGATGGTAACCCCCGTAGTGTATCACAGGTTGGTGACCCCCGTAGTGTATCACAGGATGGTAACCCCCGTAGTGTATCACAGGTTGGTGACCCCCGTAGTGTATCACAGGTTGGTGACCCCGTAGTGTATCACAGGTTGGTGACCCCGTAGTGTATCACAGGTTGGTGACCTCATTTGCACTTGGATAATATTAGAGGGACTGCTTTCAAATCTGCATACAGAAATAACATCACATGAGACCAGGAGGCATGGCAGGATGTGCAGAATACCCTCGTTGAAAAGCAGAGGTGCAATTGGTACACTGAGATATAACTCTATCACCATCACTGTTCAACACGCACCTGATACACATAAGGGGCATAGATGGCCGACTGTCCACGGTGTTCAAAAGAGAACTCTACAAACCCCTCTAAAGGGTACCTGATCAACCAGGCTGTGATTCATGTTAGGCTGCGAGCAGCCGCGTCCGTGTAGTTGACCCAGACACTGAAGATCAGGGGGACGTTGATGTTCTGAATCACCGCAAGGTAACCCCGTCGTGTGTGTGTGTGTGTGTGTGTGTGTGTGTGTGTGTAAGGTGGAGCACTACGACCACATAGGCACCAGAGTTAAACTGGTGACGTATGCTCCCACACTCTCACAAACAATCCCGCACCCTCCCGACCGCTCCCGCAGCCTCCCGACCGCTCCCGCACCCTCCAGCATAGTCTCCTTCGCTGTTAGAGAAAAAGGCACGTGTGCTGGGGTAAGCGTTAACTCCCCAAGGCAGGTGGTCATATTCTGCAGTTGTTCTCCCTCATCTGCATCCCGCCCTCGCATCTTACGCACACCTCGTGTGCCAGGTGAGTACAACGGGCTCACCGTAGCCCGTACTGCTTAGAACTTTTTATTCAGAGTAGCTGAATCTGAAACAACAAACATGTCATACGTTGCATTTTTTACGGGTTCCACCAGTCCGTTAAATTGCGACGTATTAGTAACAAGTAAAGCACCGAAATATTGACGTTTTCTATTCAGCAGCCTCGATAGGCTAGGGAACTTGCTTCGCTTCGTACGTTTTTGGTTAGGCAAAACAATTGAATATTTTACGGAGAGGCAAATATCAAGAACGGGCTCCATACACGAGGGTAACGACCTAACCACTGTCAAATTGTGCTTGTTATAGTTTAGTTAATACAGTTCTTGCCGGTAGGTCGTATGTTACGGTATTGTTATTAGTGAGTTGTGAGTGGTGTTAGTGGAGGAGTTAGTGTTAGTGAGTGGTTGGTTGGTTGGTAGTTGTTGTTGTGTTGTGTGGGATATGTTCTTGCACTATCTCCAGGTAACCAAGCAAGGGTAGGGAACTATCAGGGGAAAGGACCAAGCCATTACGACTGTATCGCACTGGGAAGGGATCACAATAAGGATTTGGGATGGGACGGGAGGAAAGGAATGGTGCCCAACCACTTGGACGGTCGGGGATTGAACACCGACCTGCATGAAGCGAGACGGTCGCTCTACCGTCCAGCCCAAGTCTCCAGGCAAGTGCAGCTGGGTATTATTGACGCCTGGTGTAATTCCGATGTCATCTTGACCATCTCGCTGCTTTAATTTAACATTCTTGCCATTATTGTGCTTGCCAGTATGAATCTTATTGATATCGTAAAGTTGAAGTTGATTGATTTTATCCAGTAAATTCTAGATATTCATCATTTTAAATATAATTAGCTCTCCGGGTTTTTACCTGGGACCAGTTTCTAAGAGTTTTCTTCTCTGGTAGTTGGGCTCGAGGCGCGAGGCTTTCCTGTTGAGTGTTGACTGCCTTATCAGGCAGACTGTTGGTGCTCGTAGCCCGCAGCTCCACACAGTCGTCGACCCGATGTTCAGGCACGCCCTCCACGAATTTCGGATGTTTCCTCTTCAAGATCGCTATCATTGTCCCAGCCGTATTCATATATTTGCTGGCAGAAGTTTAAACATAGAAGTTCTATGGTTCAAATATAGAATTCTTGTCATATGGCTGTATAATACCAATCTTAAGTTTACTAAATATTGAGTTAAAGTTGGTTGTTCACAGGACTGTGTTTGTTGTATGAACATTCCTTGTGGTGAAGTTCGTTGTGTCTAGGAACACCAGTATTTCAGGACGACGCAGTTTTTTTCCCCACTGTTTTCTAATAAGGTTTGACCTTTCATGAAGAGAATTTCTTGGAGGAGTTTTTCTGTTGGGTGTGTGTCGCGGGCGTCAGCCACCGCCCCGGCCTGCAGACACGGGGTAACCCGCCACCACCCGCTCTAATTCATATAATCTACCTTCACTCTCAGGGATCTGATTACGTTGAATTCAAGAGGGAAAAAAATTGTACTAAGGGGCATTGGCGTTGTACCAAAGTTATCTAGTGATCACGCATAGGCCTAATGCCTTATTAAAATGTGCATACATCACATAGGGTCATGGACATCAATTAATTTTCTCGTGCCCGGTAGTTTTAGTGGCGGGGTGGGTATAACGTTGATTTTGACATAGGTACATGCTGTATCACAGCATGCGCCTATGTCACTGTCATTTGTGACATAGGTACTGTTTGGCCACTCATTTGTTTTCAATACACAGGTATGCACAAAAGCAGACCACTTTTAACTCCTGTAAACAGGTTTAGAGCTTTCCTTATCCATACCTCATCTTAGGACTTGCCCTACAAGATTTCCTTGTAAATGTGTCGTGGTCCAATGAGAAAATATGTAGCAGCGGTGAAGGGGATTTGCACTTTGCACTGCTTTTGACCATGTCTGGTGTTGTGGTCTGTGTCGTTTGCTTGGGAGTTCCCAAAGCATAGGTTGAAATCCTCCTCATGGCTGCTACTGATTTTTTCATTGATACGTCACGTTAATGTGATTTCTTTGTGCTATCGAGATACAACCTGGTCCCTCACTGTTGGGTTAACAGGGGCTAACAGTTCAAAACCGGTGCCTAAACTGACTCTGTCCAGGGGTCGATTGAGCCAAAATCCTCTATGGGATGGGTAACAGGGATGCAAAGGGGAAAACACTTCAGGCTGTGTGTAGTGACTGATATGATTATAATAGATAATAATGTTGCCATAGATGTGAATGGATAGGGCGACACAAAGCCGCAGTCGTCTAGCCCTTGCAAATGGGAGTCGAATGTGAACGTGATGCAAGACGAATAGATCCAAAAACCAAGCTGTTGACATTAACTATTTGAGTTCTTTTATAATTAGTAGATGGTGAGGAATAAGTACTAGGGAGTTATATGGGAAAGGATGCTGGTAATCTGGACAGGCTGAAAGGATGCTGGGGATCCGGACACACGAAAAATGGATGACCAGTTTGCTAACGATATACAGTATACACAAGAGTGAAGTACACTAGTTTGGAGAGGTTGGTGGACAATGATCACAGGAAGAGAAAGTGTATGATGAACCAGGCCAGAACAGTGTGCTTAGATAACACTGCCTGGGAGGCTTTTGTCTTGTGGCTGCTCTCCCGGAAGGAGTTGTGAGGGGGAAAGGCGGAGGCTTTCAACTCATCAGAGATTATAATCAGCCGGGTACGGTATAAATTATGGATATGTATATTTTATATGCTGTGTAAAATACGCTGGGTAAGATTGCGTTCAACGCTATGGGATTATTTGTATAATTTAATCAACTTTAGACGATGAAGAAAGTTGCACGTGAAAATATAGTTATTTTGTATCCTAAATAAAATGAATGAAAGATAATTAACATTATTATGCATGAATTGAATGTAGATTAGGAGAAATATTACAGTGGATCGCAAATGGATACTTATACAAATATAAAATAATATTTATGTAACTTCCTGGGCTTGGACGTGTGAAATGTGTCAAATTTGGACCTTAATAAATATATGAGTGTTATGAGTTAATGTGTGTCTGGGGTTGTATGTGTTAGATTATGTGTTTAACCTTGACAATGTTTGGGCAGCGAGTTGGTCAGTCATGGTGGGAAGCCCGCAGCCTCGCCCCGCCCGCCGCCGCTGCCTCTTGCTGTCATGACGGCCACGTGACCGGCGCCCCCACACACTCACCCCCTCATAGCCCCTTAGGCCTCACACGCATGGGGTCCACGGTTCGAGTCTCCTAGAGCCCAGGTCAATGGAACTTTTATTTCCACAGAAGTGTGGATAACAATTTATATCATCCACGGTTATGGTGGATCCTCAGCCTAACGTGTTTCCAACTCTCTTCAAACTCCCCCTCCCAACCCGACGTATAGTTTCATACACACAATACCTTTATGACGGAGGAAAGAGTTAAAACAACTCGTCCTCCTAATTTAACGTCGAATTTTGACGTTTACTATACCTAAGGGCAAAAATTGCACTATAGTACGACAGTTTTTTGACGTTGGGGAACCTTAGGAGGACGGGCTGGTTAAAATGGTGGGGGGGGGGGGGATACACACATACCGTGTTATAAATTTGTCCTCAATAAAAGTAATATATTCGCTTTGCCTCAGAGAGGGTGAATGCCTTCTCACCTGCTTCACTTAATTATGGAGGCAATTTCTGACTAGACAGAGAATTGAACAGTTTGCAAACTCTGAATATTGTGTTTTAAGTGAACTCGTATATCGCCTTGTACCATCCTGAAGGGGAGGCGGGTCGATCTCAGTCATAATTACCAGTTTTAGGAAGAATTGTGCCATAGCATTACTTGTAACTTCCCTTTCTCTCATTCAGAATATAACGTTTTGCCTTAGTTTTAGAGGTATTTGGTGTTGCCAAGTTGTGGTCTGAATGAGTAATGTATATTTTGACGTAAACAGTGGAGCAGGTGGAAGATAAGTGGTGGAAGGAGCATGGACAGGAGGTGGAGTGGTCGTCCGTCACCATGGGTGGTGAAGCAAGGCGGACAGGAAGTGGCGGGAACTAGTCATTCACATCGTGACGTGCACAGGTGGCATGGAGATGGTTCCACGTTGTCTTACACAATTATAAGTACAGTTTTATTGTATAATAAGCCGTTTCCGCTATAAATGTTGACCATATCGACGTTAAGTCATCAAGTCAAATTTGTTAAGTATTGCAACTATATTCAAATTTTAGTGCAGTCTAGATAACTCAATAATATTAATCCTGTATATCAATACTGTACTTCCCTTCCCTCTCCCTGGGAAGACTGGGCGTTCTGGTGGGGAGAGCAGTAGTAGCGGGTGCCCAGGGCTCCCAGGGCCAGTGTTCCAGCCCTTAACTCACTGGCTGTGCCACTGGTGCCACTTTTTCACAATATAATTTGATATTTTAGTCTCATTATATTTCAGCTGTGCCTGAATTTTGAAAGAATTTTAATCATTTTAAACTTGAATTTTTTTAGAGATATAGTACTTATTAAATTATGATTCCTTACCTTGAGACGATTTCGGGGCTTAGCGTCTCCGCGGCCCGGTCTTCGACCAGGCCTCCTGGTCGAAGCAAAGCGAAGCAACCAGGTTGATAACCAGGTATCAACCTGGTTGCTGGACTGGTAAACCAAGCTGTTGGATGCGGCTGCTCGCAGCCTGACGTACGAGTCACAGCCTGGTTGATCAGGTATCCTTTGGAGATGTTTATCAAGTTCTCATTTGCACACTGTGAGGGGTCGGTCAGTTAAGATCCTTGTGTGTTGTGGAAGCGTTTTGAACAGTCTAGGGCCTCTATATCAACATCTATGTTGATTCAGTTATTTTTCCTTAACTAATTTCGTGTTTGCTAAATTTACACTTTATAGATCAGTTTTAATTACAAGGTTTGTTTTAATAATCGAACATCAATGTGTAAATAATCGAACATCAATGTGTGAATTGCTTCAACAACGTCTACCTTAATACGGTGCGAACACTTTACAAATATGTAGTGACCTTTTATATATATGTGTTAGCCAGCTATAATGATAGGTAATAAGGCCAATAGATGTCAACTTTGTCACGGAAGATAAAGTAGCACGCCATAAGGCAGGGATGTATGAGACATGACACAACCCGTCCTCTCATATAAATTAATAGGTCGCGATTATAACGGAATAGACCAATCAGTCAGAAGTAAGAGTTATTCATAAAAATGAAAGAAGAACCTCGATAGGTTAGTCGGGTTGCTTGGGTTCGTAAGTTTCTGATTCGGCAAAACCGTTGTACTGTTAACGGAGTGGTAGATGAAGAGAACGGGTTGTGGGCGGTTGATGAAGCGTGCCCTGGTGTGAGGCCTCATCTCCTGTTTGGTTGGTAACGTCACCCGGGTCCGGCCTGATGCCACCTGGCTCCTGGGAACTCCAACCACCTCCCCTCCCCCCTCTGTCTCTCTCTCTCGTCACCGCCACCCAAGCTTGACAGGCTTTCCCGGGAGAAAATGTTTCACGGTTGCGGAGCTCCCTTGTTTTTCTTGTTCTGTTATGGTATAATATTGTGAATAAGCAGTTCATCTTGCAAACCGTGCGAGTGATACGACCAACCAGGGTTGTGGTGGATATGTGGGCCTGCGGGCCAGTCCAAGCAACAGCCTGGTGGACCAAGCTCTCAAGTCAAGCCTGGCCTCTGGCCGGGCTTAAGGAGTAGAAGAACTCCCAGAACCCCATATAAGCAAGACCCCCTTCCAAGCTTATCTTAAGGTTACCTTGAGATGATTTCGAGGCTTAGTGTCCCCGCGGCCCGGTCCTCTTTACAAATGTGTAGTGTTTGAAGCATGTTTCTGCGAGGCCGTCCAACTAATCTTAAAAAGCTCAATTCCACTACGGGCTCACCATAGCCCGTGCTACTTGGAACTATTGTTCCGAGTTGCTGAATCAATAACAACAACAATATTAACAATTTGCATTCCTCGTTCCTTCACTTGAATACTTTGAGCTTTTTATTTCCAAATCTATAAACGCTAATAATTAGTAAAGACTTTAATGTTTAGGGAAGACTTAATAGCAAGACGGGTCAATAGGATTTGCTTACATTTAGAAACATTAGCAATTAAATAGCGGTCAACCTACACGCTTAGCCAAGCTTGCGAGACCTCACTAAGACTATTGTCTTACAGCCCGGTCACCCACACACTAAGACACAAGGTGCACAATAAACTAGCCACCTCTGGCGGCAACAGTCGGTACACACCAGGTGTGCACAACAGCTCATTATCTTTAACCAATCCAACTCACAAATATACATTAATCTACAGCATCGGGAGTCTTTCTTATGGATATAGACTTTAAAAGTGAAGGTATATCGTGTGGAGGTGTGCAGAACGAGGCGGCTGTGGTCGAGTCATGCAAGGGGATGAAAGGCATAAACACCGGAAATGAACAAGGTGTTAAAACTGTCAAGAAGGAACTCTTAACAAAGGCTATAATTATACATTTGATAAATAAAAAGAAAATAGATAGTGGTTCTACAATATGTGGCGAAACACACTTAACAAGTAATATAAATGAAGCTAATACATTAGCAATTGTTGGAAATAGTTTACATGTATGGGCATGAAAAATTAAGTTGTAAATTAGGCATGCTTCAAAGTTGCCATTTGGACTACTGTTGTGTCTTCCTCTTCATGGGTAATAAAAAGAACTAAAATCTGCAACAAAAGGAATAAGTATGGTCAGTGGTGTTTCAAGTTCAAATGACAAAAGTAAATAAATACTGTTTTGTATTTGCTTCTGCATTTTACATCTACACATTTAGATCTAAAATGTAATTTCACACTGTTGAAAAACCTGATTCTCGTCAGTAAATGGATCAACCACTTAGAGTGAACGGTAGAGCGACACTCTGGCTTCCTGCAGGTCGGCGTTCAGTCCCCGACCGTCCAAGTAGATGGGCACCATTCCTTCCTGCCGTCCCATCCCTAATCATTATTTTGACCCCTTCCAAGTGCTATATAGTCGAAATGGCTTGACGGTTTTCCCTGAAAGTTCCCTTCCCTCATGATGTAGGCAAGTACTATACTGTTTTGTGTTCGAACACTTTCTTTGTTAGCTGACGGGACAAGAGAGCGTATTTTGATCAGTTTGTGGATGTGTATTATGCCACATGGATCTTGCATATTTGGGATGTGTCCTCACTACCACGTGGGATGGTATGTGTTCTCACTACCACGTGGGATGGTATGTGTTGCATCACACAGGTGCAGCATGCTTGGGCTGTGTCCTCACTACCACTGACACGTGGGATGGTATGTGTTGCATCACACAGGTGCAGCATGCTTGGGCTGTGTCCTCACTACCACTGACACGTGGGATGGTGTGTGTTGCATCACACAGGTGCAGCATGCTTGGGCTGTGTCCTCACTACCACTGACACGTGGGATGGTATGTGTTGCATCACACAGGTGCAGCATGCTTGGGCTGTGTCCTCACTACCATTGACACGTGGGTTGGTATGTGTTGCATCACACAGGTGCAGCATGCTTGGGCTGTGTCCTCACTACCATTGACACGTGGGTTGGTATGTGTTGCATCATAACACAAATTATTCATAGAATGTATAATTTGTGGAGGTTTGGTTAATTTCCTCACTTCAGTACTGTAGTTTACAACCTTCTTCAGCTTGTTCCGTTTCTCCGTTTTTCTTTGTTATTTCGTCCATGTATTTGATATCCTTGTCTTGTGGGTTTGTTTTGAAATGCGTAAAGAGCGTCCATGTATAAAGTTTACAGTAGTGACGTTGAAGGTTAAACGATGGAGACCTTGACCTTCATGTTAGTGAAGGTCTGGGAACCGCATAGCAGGTTATCCATAGTCCTCCCCCCTCCCCCCCGTGGCCACACTGGCGGCCTCCCCCGTGGCCACACTGGCCCCCCCCCCCCGTGGCCACACTGGCGGCCTCCCCCGTGGCCACACTCCTTGCTTGCTTTCACAAACCATCATTCCCTCTCCTTATATGAATTTAATCTTCGTTGTGTCACAGGTTGTCAACCTGACCCAGATTCATATTCACATGTCACTCCTGGCTCACGTCCGCTTTCACTCCATCACCTCAACTTTCCTTCCTTCACGCGCCTTCACTTCATTCCCACTCATGCCTAAACCCGCCCCTCCCTCGTCCCTCTCATGCCTGAACGCCTGAAACCACTCCAGAGTACAGCGCCTGTTCTCATTGAGGTCTCTCACTCGTCGTACCCTCCCTCATAACCTACGCTTATTATATTATCTGAATGGCCTCACTCCTTCACTCTCCTGTGCCTTGTTTTGCTGCTCTTGGCTCTGTCTTTTGATCCCAGCCGCTTGATTATTGTTCTTTATCTGTAACCCCCCAAGATGTGTTGTTTAGGTCAACAAGCTTGTATGTTTCTCTACTGCACGTTAAACCTTAAAGGACTGTTGCACCGTATGTCGAGTAACTAATCTTGTGAGGCTCTACAACCAATAGACATTACTAATGCATGTGGTGCTCTCGTACAACCCGTCCTCTTAAAAATAACGTCGCTTTTCGCTGGTATGCGTGCTATGGTAAAAAATGGACGTAATTTGAAATTAAATCGGCTCACGAAAGGGACGTACTGTCCCGTTTTCTGTTTGGAGTCCCGTCTTACTCGGTTAGGTTAGGAGAAGAAAATTTCAATTAATTAACTGTTTTCATGAAGTCTTGAAAGTTTAGGAGAACTTCCTCCCCTCCTAACCTACCAGAGGATCCTTAACTTGCTGTTTTGGAAAAAATTTTTTTAATTATTTTTCATTTTCAAATTACATCCATTTTCGGCCATATGGGGAAACGGCCAAATTGAGACCTAATTTGTAAGGGGACAGGTTGCGGACGGGTTGCTTTCATGGAGAGATTCACCTTCGTTTACTGCGTGATGCAGTTACCACAGTATCTGAGGGACTGTAGTAAGAGAAAACGCCCTACAATGCCGGGTAGTCGCGTTCCTCTGAACTTTCCGAATAGCCGCGTCTTGTATAACAAATCACACTACTTTTACCGCGAGATAACACGCGTGTGAAGGGACTTGAGCAGTGGTTGGTGTATCCAGAACACGCCATGAATGGGTCTCTTAATACTGTATTTGGTTGATTTGGGAAGCTACATTAATGAAGGTGTGTTTCATGTTGGGAAGAGGTAGTTAGTGTTAGAAGAGAAAATCTTTGGAGCAGAACGGGAATCGAACTAACCCAGGGCGTTTGGTCCGTCCCCGTCCTGCTCCAAGAGTTGCTCATAGATATGTCACGTTATTCTGAGTTCATTGTGTATTTGATGTGACGTAGTCAAGAGCAAGCATTGACGACCCGCCCGCTTGAAATTGTTAGGGGGAGATCACCAGTCCCTCTAATGGCTGTGAGTGCGCCATGGTGTATCACTGGACTCTAAATTGCTGTGAGTGGGGGTAAGTGTGACGGATCGTGGGATTTACATGTTGGCTCTCATACTGAAAGGGAAATTTGCAAGATGGAGGAGAGGGCGGGGACTTGACGAATATCACGGGTCGGGAACAACGCGAAAACATTGAGAGGTAAAAGTGTTGGAGCGCTTCGTTCAATGAATAAATACACCACTACTAATCCTGCTTCTACACCCAGTACACGACATAACTAATTCATGCGGTGCTCTCTACAGCCATTACTACTACTATCACTACTTCTACTACTGATTCTACTACTACGAAAAGTAATTATATTATTGTTAAGGTTACATATGTCTATGTTATAGAGAATTAGGCTGGCAAAGATGAGACCTGCTAAGGAAGAAGTTGTACATACAAGGGTGGGGTACATGTCGGTAATAATGAAACATTAATGCTTGCTCAGTGGGCAGAGTTCCAGTTGAGATAGTGTTCTTCATGTGGCATCACCTCCTCCATATACTTTAGTAGTACTCCAGGGAGGGTTTAAAGTCTCAGTTGTTTACCAGCAAGGTACCTCTGAGATCCCTCATTGTGTGATCATCCATGGCCTGGTTGGTAGGACAACAGTATTGTACTTTTGAGATCCGAGTTTAAATCTCCTATGACTTCTAGTGAATGAAATGTTATTTCTCACGCTATTGTGGATTGCGCTTCCCTGGCCCTAACTTGACCACTAAGGCTGTTGATGGCAGCGACCCGCAGGCCCACATAGCCATCACTTCCCGGCTAATCAGGAGCTTCCTGTAGGTGCGTGTATAATTCCATAGTGGTGTGTAGGGTGTGAGGGTTGGTGTTGTTTCATGGTGCTAGGAGAGCATTGTTTAACCCGTCCTTTCAACTAATAGGTCGCGTTATATTTTTCTGTATCAACTAATTAGGTCGCTCAACTAATATTTTTACGTTATGGTGACCATCGTTTCAAATGCAACCTACTCTGATAAACAACGGCTCACAAATATCTACTTGTTCCATACATCGGATTCGAGAGGTTAGGTGGGTTGCTCGGGTTCGTACGTTTCTGGTTAGGATAGGATATTGGAATATTTACGGAGGAGAAAATCAAGAGAACGGGCTACCTGCTACTCTGTGGGGTTATCTTGAGATGATTTCGGGGCATAGCGTCCCCGCGGCCCGGTCCTCGACCAGGCCTCCTTTTTTGTTACACACCCCCAGGAAGCAGCCCGTAGCAGCTGTCTAACTCCCAGTTACCTATTTACTGCTAGGTAACGGGCATCAGGATGAAAGAAACTTTGGTCATTTGTTTCCGCCTCCACCGGGGACCGAACCCGGAACCTCAGGACTACGAATCCGATGCGCTGTCCACTCAGCTGTCAGGTCCCTGGGATACCCCAGGGCATGGGTGATAAACGTTTCCTCCTGGTTGGTGGTCTGGTCAACCAGGCTGTTGGACGCGGCTACTCGCAGGTTGACGCATGAATCACAGCCTGGTTGATCAGATGTACTTTGGAGGTGTTTGTCGAGTTATCTTTTGAACACCGTAAGAGGTCGGCCAGTTATGTCCCTCACGGGTAGCGGGAGCGTGGTGAACAGTCTTGGGCCCATGATGCTGACAGAGTTCTCTCTCAGGGTACCTCTTGCACTTCTGGTTTTCAATGTGCCTATTCAACACGTCCTGCCAATACCTACTGGTCTCGTATGATGATATCTCCGTGTGCAGATTTGGAACCAGTCCCTCCAATATTTCCCACGTGTAAATAACTATTTATCTCTCACTTCCTGCTCTCTAGAAAATACAGTTTAAATTTGTAATCGGTTCCATTAATGTAGATGTTTTATCGAGTGGATTGTAGCAGTAAAGGATCTTTGCACGCTTTCCAGGCCAGCAATTTCTCCAGCTTGACTGGGGCTGTTAGTGTGGAACAGTATTCCACTATAGTAAGCACTAGCGTCTTGAAAAGTAACATCATTGGTCTGGCATTCCTTGTTTGAAAGGTTCTTATTATCCAACCTGTCATTTTCCTTTCAGTTGAGCCAGCTACTAATTTGTTTTTAATGGTAAGGTCGTCCGAAATGATTACTCCCTGATCCTTCACATTATTTTTTTTTGTTCTGTAGTATGATTTGACTGCGTTTCGTGGTTTCCATTTTTAGATTTTCGTTTTTTTTTCACATATCGTATTAACTACTATTATGTGTGGCCCATTGACAGACTTGATTTACGTCAGATTGGAGGTTTGCTGTGTTCTCCATGTTGTCTACTCTTACACAAATCCCAGTGTCATGTGAAAAGACGATGCGGTAATACAGTTTGTGTCCTTGTCTATTTCCGATATGAGAATAAGTAGGAGTACTGGAGTAAGCACAGTACTCTTGGGGGGGGGGGACTGAGCTTTTCACGGTTTATAATCCAGATTTTACTTTGTTGACTTATTAGCTGTAGAAATAGACCTAAGTTTTGTTATTAAGAAAGTGCCAGCAATGTTAGGGTTCCTCAGTTGTCATTATCATTTCCTCTGTTACTGTGGGACCCGGGGAGCTGGAGCGTGTAACTCAGGAGAAAGAAGAATCATTGTTTGAAATCTTTTATGTATGATACTTAGCTTTAAGAGTTCCTAGAGGGCAACGGCCACGCACTCTGTCGTGACTCATGTCACGCTCACCCGCACGTGCAGAATACATCCATTGCAGAATATATCCATTGCAGAATATATCCATTGCAGAATATATCCATTGCAGAATATATCCATTGCAGAATATATCCATTGCAGAATACATACATTGAAGAATACAGAGGAATTGACAGGATGGACAAAGACAAACTATTTAGCATGGGTGGAATACGAACAAAGGGATACAGGTGGAAACTTAGTAATCAAATGAACCACAGAGACATTAGACATATTTTTCAGTGTCAGAGTAGTTAACAGATGGAATGCATTAGGCTGTGACGTGGTGGAGGCTGATCCATATACAGTTTCAAATGTAGATATGATAGAGTTCAATAGGCTCTAGAATCTGTACACCACTTGATTGACAGTTGAGAGGCGGGACCAAAGGGCTATGTTATACACACATTTCATTGCGTGTATAACATAGCTTATATAAACAACGGTAGTTCCTGAATAGTATCTTTCACACATTTCCATTATACAAAAAATGAATGTAATTTCACACAAACATTGTAGCCTATTTGCTGTGTTGACTTCTGGGAATATCCCATTAGTTGACTGGGACATCACCAAGGTGACTTTACCCGCACTACATAATGCCAAAATATTAAGAGCTTTACAGTATAGATTATTGGTATCAGCTTGTAGAGTAATGTCGAGTAATTCGCTGTCAAACTTCTTCCAGGTATCTTACAAGAACCAAGTAGACTAGTTGCCTCTTTGGCTGTGTGCCTTCAGGTTCCAGAGTTTATCGGAACATTGATCTTAGAGAACCTTTTAGGTAGTAACTGAGGTAATAAACATTCTTTTATTAATGTCCTCAAGAAGACTGAAAGGTAATTGGAAGTGTATTTGTATGCTTCTGAAAAATGACAAACCATTATATTTAACTGCTTGGTTGTTCTGAAGCAGTGGTTCTGAGGGCCCCAGATCACATGCCTTCCCTTGCGATCACAGGCTTCCTCAGAGTACATTCTTTTCCAGTTTTGAGTTCCTCCCCTGACTGACATTCCTCCCAACAACTCCAACTCAAACTTAATCTCTCTCCCTATATTTTAATTACCTTCCCCGGGGAGGGGGACCTTAAGTACCTCCCGTTTGAGAATCACTGCTCGAGAGGCTGATCGGTGCATCTTTATTTTGTGTGTGTGTGTCACACAACTGACTTCTTAATGCTGGTAGACACTATGCTTGCTGAATCAGCAATACGGTTTAAGACTTTCAGAATAGTGTCGGTCCCACATGGTTCACAGCCGTGGCAGCTACTCAACATGCCTTCCGCATCACCGACTCTTAAGGGCAGAGGACCTTGACCTGAGAAGCTGCCCATCCTCATAAACATCGGTTAAATGCTTGTTAATGCAGCAGCCTCTCTCCCCCCCCCCCTCCTCTGTCTGTCTGCTCATCTAGTGTGCTTGCGGGAGTTGAGCTTCGGCTCTCTGTTCGTTTCGTCAAGGACTTCATCTTCCCATTATATATCCAGGCTTTATAATTCTCCTCCCTTTATACACGTCTGGCCTCCTATTTCCTCTCCCCTCCCCTCGTTGTGTGTGTAATAAACTTTATACATGAAACCCAAGTGAATATACATTCAAACTTTTCTCGAACGGTGTTTTGCTCATTACCAATCATAGGATCGCACCTTTAAATACTTTTCCCCACATTCTGCAAATACAAATACTTGTCTACAAAATCAACACACTTATCATAACCTAACCTAGGCCTTAGGCCTAACTATACAGGAAATTGCAATGCAATATATTTGTTTTAGAAAATGCTGTTCTTGGCTTCATAGTTAAAATTTGAGTGTGCCTTTGTGGTTCTTTCGGTTTCCTTGCTGTTGTTGTTGTTGTTTATAGATTCAGCTACTCTGAACAAGTTCCAAGTAGCACGGGCTGTGGCGAGCCCGTAACTTACCTGGCACAGGAGCGGGACAAGTAGCACGGGCTATGGTTAGCCCGTAGTGGACTTACCTGGCACAGGAGCGGTGCTGTGCCTGATTACCTTGCGATGATTTCAGGGCTCAATGTCCCCGCGACCCGGTCCTCGACCAGGCCTCCTCGTTGATGGACTGGTCAACCAGGCTGTTGGACGCGGCTGCTCGCCGCCTGATGTATGAATCACAGCCTGGTTAATCAGGTGTAGATTGGACGAGAATAACCGTGGATGGCTTGTGGCTAGAGAGCGAATTCCAGGAGCACTGAGGTGAACCGTGAGTCACTCGACGTGATGTGCAGCTTCGAAAGTGTGGTAGAAAGCTCAGTAAGAGTAAGAGTTGTTTTACACTCGCAGAAGAAAGTCCTTGAGAGCTTAAGTTATTATTAAGGCTTTTGCTTGGTTTTTTCTTCATGTCGCTCTTTCAATCTGAGGCAAATTGTCTACGCATCTTAATGAAGACACATGTGAAAGCTAATAATCTTGTATGGCTGAAAAAATATTCTTGAGGAATAAACTGTCAGTTGATCAGTCTCCGGAGGGAGTGAGCGTGAGGTGTGTGCAATAGACGGCACCTGGACGCTGCTAATACGGCTGTGGCCGGTCGTTGACAAGATGCTGTAGCAGGTGATGTGACTGGTAGACAGGTGAGTGATGGGTGACACCTGAGAAGATAGCCACTAACATGCACATACATTCATTTATCTCCCCCTTCCCTCCTCCTGCTCCATCTCCCCCACCTATCCTTGTCTGCCTTCTTCCCTCTTTCTTGCCTTTCTCTCCCTCTACATTCTTCATCCTATCATTTTTATTCTACTTCTCGTCTCGTCATCCTTCCTCGTCCACCTTTCTCTTCCTCCCTCCTCCCTTCCCCCTCTTCCTCCCTTCATCCTCCCTTCCCCCTCCTCCCTTCCCTATTCTCTTCCCTTCTCCCTCATCCTCTTTCTTATTAGGTGTGTGTGATGGTGTGACCACATTTTTCCGACTTTCACTGTGAGAATGTACGGCTGCAGATACCTGCACAGCCTTGTATTGTGGAACACGGGTTGTTCATTAGTCTTTATGCTTCTTGTACCTCATAAATGTTTTCTTTGCTGAACAAGTTATACATGTCGAATTTTTCTTGTGGACATTTATTTCAACTAGTCTCAAAATTTCCCATCCTTCAGAGTAGTAAACTGTAACAATATTCATTTTTAAGTTTGTTCAGTTTGGACTCAGCATTGATGATTGATTGTGATAATTGTTAAAAGCTAAATTATGCTTAATTCCAATGTTAATATTTCTGGGCTTGAATTAGGGCCGTCACGTGATTAACACAAGCAGCTGTCGTGTATAGCTAAGCTGGATGACTGCCTCGGCTGCATAAAGACGACGTTGTGCTATAACTGATTACTGTCAAAGACGGATTAGTTATCGTGCCTGGGACAGGGTCAGTACTGGTAGTCCTACGAGGATAGAGACCGTATGTGTGCGCCCACAGTACTTTAACTCTTATTAACTACACATTTTGCTCGACTTCTTATTCAGATGCTATATGTCGGAACCAAATATTGTAATCCTATAGAGTGGGTGCAGAGGACTTGAGGAAGGACAAGGTTTGTCCTTCCTACCCGCTGGGCAGGTAAGGACTCAATTTAAGCTGTCGTAGCAGAGTAAAGTGGAGTCCTTAATGCAGCAGCTGTTATTAAGAGGGGATGATAGAAGCGAATTATAATTGTTTACTTTGTGGATATTGCGATTCTGCCTAGTCTGTGTAAAGCTTTTTTTAGCCATTTTTGTGACTACCTAACAGAGAGCATGTTGACTGAAGGGTAAGGTTTCTCAGCGTTGATTTTTAACATTTTTAATGTTCTTAATCTGTAAAGGTGAAGTATAAGAGCGGTAATTATGAAGGTAGAGAAGATCGGAGAACGAGGGGCTTTAATAATGGTGCGTTGACCTGGAAGGTGAATGATGTGTGTGTGTGTGTGTGTGTGTTGTGTAGCGCGTCTGTTGGTCCCCCCAAGTTGGTAGTGATTACATCTGGTACTCACAACAGGCTGCTACTGTACTCTCCTCCACCACCCGTCCCCGGGTCCTCTACCACCCGCCCTCGGTGCCTCCACCACCCGTCCTCGGTCCATCATAGTTGATAAAATGCTGTTATATTTTTGTTGTGCCTTCCTACCATTTAAAAGGCGTTTAGTTTTCCCCTGATAATTCTCCTCCCTTCCTATCATTTATATTATTTCTTCCTTCTTACACCCATGTTGCTGATTATCTCCATGTCCCTATGTCCTTAATTCCCTCCTCCCTTTCTCCTCCTTCAACCCCTTCTTGCTTGTGGTTTGCCAGTGCCACTTTCAAGAGTTTTTCTAACTGTGGTCTCCCAGCCTGAGGCAAGGCCTTCCCTCTTCCCTTCCTCTCCTCACCCACACCCCTTCACTTAACCCATTCACAAACCCCTCACTGTACCCACAACCCCTCACTGTACCCACAACCCCTCACTGTACCCACAACCCCTCACTGTACCCACAACCCCTCACTGTATCCACAACCCCTCTCTGTATCTGCACCACTCATTCTCCATACTCTGCAAGTTAAAGAGGTTAATTGTTAAATATTTACCAAATAACGATCTTCCGGTATGGTTTTCATTTTCTTTATATTCCTGAGTATAGTTTAATTTGTAATAAATATATATGTTTTGTGGTGGTGAAGGGGGGGAGGGTGAGTAACTTACAAATACGAAAGGTTTTTTTTTACTTACCCTGATGACAGTGTGCAGTAGGGGCGCTGAGAGACAACTCTATCAACATCAAAGACCCAAAATATTTCAAGACGCACCCGCTATACATAAGGGGCGTAACTGGCCGGCTTCTGACGGTGTTGAAGAGAGAACTTCATAAACACTTTCAAAAAAGATCAACCAGGCTGTGATTCATACATTAGGCTACGAGCAGCCGGATCCGACAGTCTGGTTGACCAGACCACCAACCAGGAGGCTTGATCAGAGACCGGACCGCGGGGACGTTTACTCTAGGAATCACCGGAAGGTTTTCGCCGATGGATGGAATTTGAACGAATTCTGAATGATTGGGAGAGAATGCAGGGTACAAAGCACGTGTGTGGGGTGGGCCCCGGCGGCACGTGTGTGTGGGGTGGGCCCCGGCGGCACGTGTGTGTGGGGTGGGGTACGTGTGTGTGGGGTGGGCCCCAGAGCCATGGCCGGGTGCGCCAGGGAGCCTCAGAATATGGAAGGTGGCGCACCCCGGCAGAGTCGTTAAGGTTAATGAATGTAGTGTGAGGGTGGTCACCCGGGCTGGCCTCACACCTCCCTTACTCCTGGCACAGCCGGGTGATGATTGTGCACGGTGAGGCTCGTCAGTAATGATGATCATGCGTGTATCATCAAGTTACTCACTGTAGACAAAGATCATGGGTAGTGAAGAACAGGTTGATGGTTAAGACATGACACATGGTCTTCACTC
Organism: Procambarus clarkii; assembly: GCF_040958095.1. Classification (NCBI taxonomy): domain Eukaryota; kingdom Metazoa; phylum Arthropoda; class Malacostraca; order Decapoda; family Cambaridae; genus Procambarus; species Procambarus clarkii. The sequence goes on along the minus strand of NC_091242.1, from coordinate 5,572,313 downwards.
GGACTGGTTAGTACTGTGACGACCCCGCTGCTTGCAGTCTGGCATTCGATCCCCGATGTACCGAGTGGTCGGGAAACGTTCCTTCACCCCGTCTTCCTATCTCAGTTCCTATCCAATTTTCGTATCTTTCCCTGCGCTATAATGTCATATTTGGCTAAATACTTTTCCTCATAATTTCCTCCCTTGACTTCACTCGCCATACACCTGGGAGTGGATCTTGTGTATACTGAAGATATTTCATAGTGAAGATCCAAGGTTCAAGCATGTACAGTCATTTATTATGCATCCCTTACCTGTCTCGTGAGCAGTGGTAGAAAGGGTTACACAGCCACATATAATGAGTTCAGGAACTGAACCCAACAATTCATTTAGCTCATTTTCATTTAGCAGAGGGGGGGGGGGGAAGGCCGTTGTCTGTGGCCCTCAGTGTGGCGTATGGGGACCCAAGTGGTGTCAGTATGGAGTCAGGACCCCTGGTGGTGTCAGTATGGAGTCAGAACCCCTGGTGATGTCAGTATGGAGTCAGGACCCCTGGTGATGTCAGTATGGGCCTTAGGGGGAAGGCTTGGTGGGATTATCGTGGTGGCGGGAAGGTTATCGTACCGTCCAGGAGGGTTGAGTGACGGTCCTCCTACCAGGGCTGGTGGCGGCGGTGAGGGACGGTCTTCCCGCTCTAAATGGGATGGTTATGGCGGGAAGGCGGCCTCAACACGCCACTCTTGGCGAGGTAGACAAAGGTGACGGGCATTAACATCCCGATAGCAACTAAAAATATAAACCCGGAAAAGAAAAGCTGAAAACTGAAATAGATGAGCTAGAAAATTTAAATATGGAAAAAAGAATGAATCAGAAAGATGGACATTGGTTGTAAGGTTTGTCTTACTTGTTACACCAACATTTAAGATAACCTGAATTAGTTTTGAACAGTTCTCTTGGGTCCAGATAATGATGGATTATATATGTGGTTGTTAAAGACCAGGATGAAAATTATTGTTAAGAGTTTGTGAAGCACTTTGCCACTCTTCACGCTTAAGTGGGTAACAAGCGCTTAAGCGTGTAATAAGCGCTTAAGCACTGTAAGCAAGTTGCAGCAACAGCAGCAACAGGTTAGCAACTTGAGATTTTTAAATTGCAATAATAAATGTTAAGTGAGAACCCGATAGGTATTGGTATGGAGTATTGCTTACGTCTGTTTAGAAAATGTGTAGTAACACTTGGAGGAGAATATATCAATGTGAGGAGTAAACACCAATATAGTAAATTATATTGTTTACTATAGTCCGGGACAGGAAGCCTGTTTGCTCATCGAGGTCCCGCCAGGCCAATTCCTGACCTTCCCCAGAATGCAAACCTACGACAGTTTTCCTATCTTCAGGGTACCCATTTACAGTTAGGTGAAGAGATTTATCAGGTGAAAGGAAACGCTGTCCAAACTTTTGTCCTGCTGCAGGAATCGAACCCGGGACCTTTCGGCTGTAACCCGACTGCGCTTACCATATTTTTTTCCTAAACAAACAAATTGAGGCGGTCGTTGTAACGCTTTATGTTGGTAACTAAGTACATGTGTGTGTGTGTTCATCAAGTTATCGGGATACGAACTGTGTTCAGCCTTCTCCTCCCTCGTGTGACCAAGGGCACCAAGAAGGGACAGTGTCCGCGCATGGAGCCCGAGGAGGCTGTGTCCGCGCGGTCATCGAACCAGCCGCCGTCCATACCCTGCAGTGTTTAACGCCAGGTCCCGTGGCCCGCTCGTCACCCACACCGCCAGGACCAGGGCCTCCTGCTTGACAGCTGAGTGGACAGCGCTTCGGATTCGTAGTCCTGACGTTCCAGGGTTCAATCCCCTGTGGAAGCAGAAATAAATGGGCAGAGTTTCTTTCACCCCTGATGCCCCTGTTACCTAGCAGTAAATAGGTACGTGGGAGTTAGACAGCTGCTACGGGCTGCTTCCTGGGGATGTGTAACAAAAAGGAGGCCTGGTCAAGGACCAGGCCGCGGGGTCGCTAAGCCCCGAAATCATCTCAAGATAAACTCAAGATTGCCAGGGTCTCCTGCTCAGAATGGTGCACACCAAGCCAGGCCTTTGTATACGGCTGTTCACCAGCCGTACTGCAGTGCTGCCAAGCCATCACTGTTTCAAAGACGATCCAAACCCAATGGCGATTAACATAACAGCGAATCTCACATCATCCATTATTCCCTGCATAATTGAGTCTGGTCAGAATTGCATTTCACCTTTTGTAAACGCAAATTAATGACATTATGTAAAAATCCACATCGAACACTATTTATGTAGGGCAGACGTAAATCTGTGTAGATTAGATTAGATTAGCATTTTATATGCACTGTAATCATCTTCTATGGTTGATTAGTTCAATAAATCACTGGATGCGTAAATATATAAATATATATATATATATATATATATATATATATATATATATATATATATATATATATATATATATATATAATATAATTATGATATATAATCCTCGGAGAAGAAAATAAGAGTACTCAGAGAAGACCCTAATTCTTTATAATATATTATATACACATATAAATATATAATATACACAATATCAAATGGAATCGTTGACATACATGGATGTATATACTTGCTGACGCTGACTCGTGTTGATACGCCCAGAACGGAACGTTTGTCTTAGTGGGATGAGAAGCGTCTTGGGCAAAGTTATGAATGAACACAAACCTGTGCCGTAACTCACCCTAAGATCAACATCTTGTGGAGCGGTCAGCCGAGTTGGACAGTTAACCTTTATACAGCTGCCCACCCAACCACTAGCCCACCAGCTTACTTGTTGCCTGTGGGGGATTGTTTTGGGGGTCGTTGTGTTACTTAGCTGTGGGGGGGGGTTAAGTGGGTGAGGTGGTGCTGCATAGTGCTCCTTATCTGGGATGGTCTTTATTGCGTAATATGGTGTTTGCTGTGAGTGAGGTAATGGTGTTTGCTGTGAGGTGGGGTGCTGGCTGTGAGGGCGGGTGCTTGGTATAGTGTTAGGGTGGTGGAGGGTTAGTTTAAGGTTACCTTGAGACGGTTCCAAAGACGAGTGTCCCCGCGGGGCGGTTTCCGACTAGCTCTCCTGGTTAACGGTTTCATCGAGCAGTGTTTTTTTAATTCTTGATAAATATGGAATTTCACAAGTCGGGGCCTTGGGGCGGAGTGCACGAGGATGCTGTACGTGACTTTTTCATAGTCCAGTGAGGTTAGGGTGACTTCTGCGTGAGTCGATGTTGGGGTCACGTTTGACTTGTCGGCCTACAGCGTGTTTAGGGCTTCAGTCGTAGTGTGTTCTCTGTATTTTGTTCTTTGTTGTCATCGGTAAATGTCCCATTTGATGTGGACTTCGCATAAATGTGGTTAATGATTTGGTGGCATTTAAATACAAGCCATCAGATCATTTACCGTACCTGTGCTCTTTGTATCATACACATGATGAGGGCGTGAATGGCTTGGAGCAACTAGTAAACCTGTCTAATTAGTGCACTATCTTTCCTACTGCAACAATTGCCACAGTGTGCGGTGCTTTATAATGCAACTGCCGTGTTTCAAATATATATTGTAGCACTGTAGTTCTGAAAAGAATTGATCGATTGCAGGGGCTGCGTACCGTACACGGGGTTATGAACACTTAATATACTTAGAGCACAAAGGTGTACTGATAGCACTGGTGGTCGACGCTCTCACTGTGTTGTGCTGGATTGTAGGCTTCGCTTACTACAGTGGCCCTTATCTGGCGGTAACTCCAGGGATGGTCGATACTTGCATCTGACATGTGTTGACCTCTAACCCCTTGAGCCTGTGCGGCTTATCAGTATATTGGTTGTGTCGTGGGGGGCTTGTATCGTTTGTCGACAGTCCTGTTATGCCGCGTTGGGCTTGTTAATTATAATACAGCAGATAATTGTGCTGTTATGGTGGAATTGTGGCCCTGGAGGCCATATGCTGGAATCATGTATGTTATTCAGCGCCTGTATATACAAGTAAACTAGCCGCCTCGGGTGGCAACAATCAATGTATATACATGTGGCTTATCTGGTTGTGTGTTGTCTTTGTTGGTAGCGTGAGCCAGGGAGCAGCACGAGGAGGTAATAGTAGGACTGGCTCCCTGTATAATGGTGCTGGCCTTAATGTTGGGTGCCATGGTAGTGCTCCAAATGTGGTAGCCAGGCGTATGGTATTCTGATTACTTGTTGTGGCGCCTCTAGTTCTCTCAAGTCTCCGGGGTAAGGGGTCGGCACCCGCGTCCTCTACGGTTGTATTATAACCAATATAGGAATCTATACCCAGTCAAGTCACTTCTAGATAAATGAACCAAAATATATACACGTTATTTACATGTAATTGTGGATATTTCATGTATTCAATATTAGGCTTAAATTTGAGCATTACTTTATGATTTACTCTGCAGTTATCCGTAGGTGTGCTTAGGGTTATTATAATGTTATTTTAACCATTGAAACATTGCGTCATATCTGCGTAAAACGTAGTAGCTGATGACGCTACTACGCTAGCTCAAGTTCTTACGGTGAAGGTGGGAACTGTGTTGTTGCTGGTGTACGTGTGCGTGTGTATGACTGGTGGTGGTGTGTGTGCGTGCGCGTGCGTGCGCGTGCGTGCGTGCGTGCGTGGCTGCCACTGATTTGGACTGTGTGCTTAGGACGAGATGTTGCCTAAACACACGTGGTGGCAACCGGTCCATGAGGGCGAGATGTTGCCTAAACACACGTGGTGGCAACCGGTCCATGAGGGCGAGATGTTGCCTAAACACACGTGGTGGCAACCGGTCCATGAGGGCGAGATGTTGCCTAAACACACGTGGTGGCAACCGGTCCATGAGGGCGAGATGTTGCCTAAACACACGTGGTGGCAACCGGTCCATGAGGGCGAGACGGGGGCTGGGCAACAATAAACGGCTCCAAGGTGTCTAGCACACCAGATCTAAAATACCCGGCGAGGGGCATAATCCCAGCCTCGTACTTGGCAGATATGGGGGTCGACTTACTTGTTCATTTGTTAGTTTTCTTCGGAAGTTTTTGTCTTAATATTATCATGTGTAACCTGAAGAAGATGTGGTCGGGGATCAATGTCTCCGCGGTCCGGTCTCTCCCACCAGGCATGCTTGTTGATTGTCTCGCCGAGTAGATTGTTGGACGTCGCTGCACGCTGTCTAATCAGAAGTAGATGTCAAAGGATTATTGAATGTGCATTAGTACTGTGTGTTTTTAATGCGCGGAAAACCACGGTGAAATGTTAAAGGAGCTGTAACATTTCCGACTGTTCAAGTCTTCTTCAGCGGCAAGAAGCAGTGACCTAAGGGGTCATAGCTTCTTGACGTGGAATCCCTACTTACCAACGTCCCTGTAGACTCCTCCATTACCTTAATGTTACAATCTACGCGACAATACTACTCCAAAGCAAGATATTCCAGAGTATGTCTTCCATAATCCTCTGTTATTATTATTATTATTATTATTATTATTATTATTATTATATGATGGATGAAACTCATGTTTACAAGATGTGATCTGATAAATGTCAAATGTTGATCTGGCAGATGACTTTAGTTCTGGAAGACGCCAATTGCTATTGTTGTGCAAGAGTTTATGGACTATAAATCAGAAGCTGTGATTATCTTCGAGCTTCTTAAGGGGCCAGACGAGAACCGAAGATGCATTTGGCGCGTTTCCTCTGGATCATAATGCTATGGAGCTGCGACAGGTAGCTGTCACACCTGGCAACTTGAGAGCTTTACATTGACCTTGAAACTGGCTCTTCGTAGGACCTGGCTCTTCATGGGACCTGGCTCTTCATGTGACCTGGCTCTTCATGTGACCTGGCTCTTCATAGGACCTGTGTTGGCGCAGGATCCCGGATCCTGCTCAACTCAAGTGGTACTGATGAGTCAGACCTTTGACCTGTTAGTTTTGTGTCTGTGGGTTGTAAAAATAGAGGATACATGTAGAATAGGACAAATGTAGTAGATGAAAATAAAGATAATAATAAGTGAGATAGAGCAAAAGAATGAAGGATGAGAGAAATGGGTGAGAAAGGAAGTTCGGGGGGTACAGTAGAGGCTATGATCTCTAGAGGAGCACAGTGATGGCGGGAAGGAATAGGGGATTTCAGTCATAAACTCTAGCATAGCCGATAGGCAATCTTAGTACTTGGAAGATGACGAGAGACAGCGTAGAGAGCGAGAGTGACGAGGGGGGGAGGGGGGTGGGAGGAGGGGGTAATATAGAATAGTGGCTGTGCGGATGACAAGGGCCACTTACTGCCCCACCCGCTGTTGCACTTCTTTGTTGCCTTCTCTCATACTCCACCGTCTCCCCTCCTCCAAGCTCTCGTCAGCTGTTTTACACACACACACACACACACACACACACACACACACACACACACACACACACACGCACGCACGCACGCACGCACGCACACGTACGTACGTGTATTCCAAAATAGGCAGCATTTGTATTTTGGAGGGGAGGAAAGTGTAAGGAACTTGCATAAAAGCACCAGAACATAGAGTAGTAGTAAATAACACCAGTACATCAACATATGTGGACATGCATGGGAAGAACCTTGCCAGCACTGGCCAAGACACCTTAGTAGCAAGCTTATCTAAGCTACCAAACACACACACGGCATTTAGGCAGACTCCCACCCGCCTGCTATCATAACACCACGCTATTTTTCAGTAAAAAGGCGTAACTGTTTTGCCTGCCCAGCAACATCCAACCCCAGCAACCCACCAAACCTGTCAAGGTAGACGCTCAGAAGACAGCAATATTACAACCCATCCTCCTGCTTAGATAGTACTTTTTGTAACTATGTACACCATAGTGCAAACATTGCGTACTAGGCAGTTAAGATAGCAGAATTTTTTACTATTCACTTCATAGCCCGAATAAAAAGCTAGAAAACAGTCTTAGATATTCTTAGGCGTAGTATAGCACACGTGTGTACTATTTTAGGCCTAGGAAGGCTATGTTAGATTAGTTTGTATTTGCCAAATAAGTAGAAAATCGTTTTCCGACTTGTCTAAATTCAATAGTACCGATTTCTACTTTATAATTGCGTTGTGCGTTGGTATATGTACTATGGTCCTCATCGTTGCTATGAGTACTAACAAAACAGGAGGATGGGCTGAATATTAGGTACCTTTTTTTAACAGACTGGGCGATTCCGTAAACAATTATACATACTAGATGAGAGAACGGATTGTTTTAACCCTTACATCTGTAGTGTTGTACAATGTAGTCCCTCCACACCTGTCAACCTGCATTACCATGTCTCTTTGCCTGACACTTGCAGTTCATATTTTTTGTACTAATTAAAGTATCTATATCATTGGAGACGTGTTAAATGTCTTTACTTGCATTCTCCCTATTAAGATAATTGTATCCCAGAGCAATATTGATTTGACGTAGGTATCCCACTGGTCATTTTCCAGCCTGTGATGTGATGATTACTGGCTCACCTTATCACGCTACAGGTCATGTTGTGTTTGTCCAGCATAGTTCACTCCTAGCTCAAGGGTTTTGGCTGGCTTGTGTTGGTGTGTCTTAACCTGGCTCCAGGAATCTGTGTCCACGATTCGCGGCTCTGATTAAGTCTCCTAAGTGACGGTCTGATCAGCCAAGCTATTACTAACTGCTGCTCGCAGCTTGACGTAGGAACTCTCGTTTGCCATCACACTCTCTTCCCCCTGTCTCTCTCTCTCTCTCTCTCCCCGTCTCTCTCTCTCTCTCCCTCCTTTCTCTTTCGCTCTTCTCTAAAGAGAGAGATTTAATCTGTGGCTTAGTGAATTTTGTATCATTTGCATAATTATAATGTTGTAATTTTGTTTTAATGAAACTTACATTGAGTAATCCTTAAGTCATGTTGACTGTGATCATCCATTTATATTATTCTCTCTCGCAGGTGAGACTCTTGGTGACGATGACTTCCTAGAGACCAAGGCAGTAAGTATTGTGCCTTACACAGTTGTAGTAAGTAGTAGTAACCACCCCACCACATCACTTCCTAATGCATTCCATTTGTTTACTACTCTGACACTGAAAAAAATCTCTGTCTCTCTCTCTCTCATTTGGGCACTCAGTATCCACCTGTGTCCCCTAGTGCGTGTGCTCCTGGTGTTAAATTGTCTGTCTTTATCTACCCTATTAATTCTTCTGAGAATCTTGTATGTGGCGATCATGTCCCCCTAGCTCTTCTGTCTCTCAATAACGTGAGGCTTAATTCCCGTAGTCTCTCCTCGTAGCTCATACCTCTCAGTTCGGGTACTAGTCTGGTGACAAACCTTTGCACCTTTTCCAGCTTAGTCTTATGCTTGACTAGATATGGACTCCATGCTGGAGCCGCATACTCCAGGATTGGGTTCTGAATGGTTCCTTACACAAGTTTCTAAAGGCCGTTCTTATGTTGGCCAACCGCCGTTATGTTATCTTCTTGATATGGGCATCAGGGGACAGGTCTGGCATGATATCTAACCCCACGTGTGTGTGTGTGTTTGTGTGTGTCCTTAATTGTTTATATTCCGTATGGAAAGATGTATACTGGGTATTTTGAAGCACTGTTCAAAGACAGCGCCGTAATGTATATGAAAATGTCGATGGGTGGCAGTTTATAATCCTATTAATGCAAATTTTCTAATTGAACTAAAATTTGTTTCTAGACGGTACTGGACCAGCCTTGGGAAGGCTGTAGCTGGAAGATGGGGCAGAGTAGTAAGAGTAGTAATGTCAAAGAGTGTACAGTAATCTTGGTGGCGGGGCGGGGATATGTTGCGCGTCTGGAGCTCTGCTCTTTGTTTGGGGAGGAAATATAGTTAATTGAAAGAGCAGTGGGAGTAGGATCAACCGTGGGCGGATGTGAGGGTGTTTTCTGGACGGAGATGAAGGCTGCTTGCTGATGGTTGATGTTGGTAATTGATGAATTAAAGCAGTGCAACAGTATATATATTTTCAGGGAACAGTCACCAGAAAATAAAAAAATATATATGATTATTACTCAAATTAATAATACATAATACTGTGTTTAAGTATCTGCATTGCTCCTGCAAATACATAAACCCGTTGTATGCATTTGTATAAATACATACATATGCACATGCATGCAATCATTCACCAGTGATAATTCCTTGGAATAGTTGGCGATAGTCGTGGTCTTGATGGTAGGTACAGTGGCGATAGATAGTCAGCACAGAGTGAGTGTCGGGTATCAGGTGGTGTAGGCGGCGCTTGTGGTTTTTGGGCGGTGAGCGTAGTTAAGACAGCGGTAAGGCACGTCTGTATACGTGTCGACGACGGATACAGCATGTCGAGACATTAGTTAGCTGGCTGTGACAAGCTGGCTGACTGGCCGATGTAAATGTTGTGTAAGATATTATGGGAGGCCGCTGGGGCCGGCAACTCTACTCCGCATAAGACTGTGGAGTTAGTGATGGGATTAACGACAGCAGGGGCAAAGTGTTGAGTGTCTGAGAGGGTATAAAGGGTAGTGAGTGCATCAACGGTGGTCGTAGAGGAGAGAGAGAGAGGGGTCGGTGGTGGCCAATATGCAGTGTGCGGCTGTTGTGGAGGCCAAGGACAGAGGTATTGATTTGTCGCGTCCTAGATGGTGGCAGTGAGGACGCTCGCTGTCCTCTAACCTAACCTTCCGCCCAGCTGCCCTTGATCCTTGTACAGTGACGGCAGGACACACCCTACTGCTTGCTTTCTCATTGTAAACAGCTTCATAAAGGAGTCACATATGTCACATACATTGGTGTGTAGAAATACGTTGGAAGATGAAAGGTCATTGGCTGCATACAAGATTGTCATACTGATTAATGCTTCATGGTCAGTAATTGTTAATAATTGTTTCAAAATGAAGTACAGTACTCAAACCTGGGGGTCAGGATTACACATGCCCCTACGCATGACCCCAGCAGGTGCTCGCTGTGCCAGCAGGTGCTCATTACAGTTGCTGAACTCATTACTCTCCATTGGTATCGGCGTCCTGGGAACACCTGCGTGCTTCCTCGTTCTTATTAAGCACATTTAATTATGTTCCACAATTCGTTTGTGTAAATGTTAATTATGTGTAAAGAAACACCACGCTTAAGAGGAGACTACACCCAAGGTAATACGCTTCAAAGCTTTATCAAACCAGATACATATAGGGTGAGGGGTGAGTCCAGACGTGAGAGGTGAAACTTTTTTGTATTTACTCATAAAGTTGGTTCGACATTGCTCACTGAGGCGAGTGTGTTAGTGAGAGTGACGTTGCTACATGCTTGCCGGGTCATGTGACGTTGTAGCTAAGAGTAGACTAGTATTATCACAGGGGACTGTTGTATGTGCCTTACTTATTCATACGATAACCCCATTAATAACACATTCTAATCCAAACCCATGTTGGAAACTCCTCCGTTGAGTATGCTAGGTGAGGAGAGTGTGGAGTTATGTGGTAGAGAGGGGGGGGGGGTAGTAATGAGAGGTGCAGGGAAGCAACCCGTTCTCGCAAATTTAAGAAGTCAATATTGACTTATTAACTACGTGCATAGGTGATATACTAAACATAATAGATACCCTTAAAAAAGATTCATAGAAAACACCGACCTTACCTAACCTTTTTAGTATCTTAAGATAAGCATCTTATTGCTTCGTAATTACAATTATTACTTAACCTATGCCTATTATAGGTTAGGTAATAATTGTAATTACGAAGCAATAAGATGCTTATCTTAACATACTAAGTAGGTTAGGTAAGGTCGGTGTTTTCTATGAATCTTTTTAAGGGTATCTATTATGTTAAGTATGTCACCTATGCACATATTTAATAAGTCAATATTGACTTCTTAAATTTGCGAGAACGGGTTGAGGGAAGGGTATGAGGAGGAAGGGGTCGACCTGTCACTGGCGGCGGGTGACTCCATGAGAATGTTCGGGCCAAATACCAGCCACATGCCTGCTGGAGTCGTGACCACCTGTCCCACCCCCTCCCTGCCTCACCCACCGCTGCCGGGTGAAAGTTTCATGGAGCCAGGTGTCCGCGGGTCTCACCAGGTGGTGGCCCTTCCCGGGTGTGGCACCTGTTGATGCTGTTTGGTCACCTGCCACTCCGTCGTCTGCTATACCGCAGGTGCCACTGTCTCACGTCCTGGTGTTATGACCCTGTGTTATGCCACTCTGCATCACCCTGACACACAGGTCACCCTGAGATCAGCGTACTCACTAGGTGAGTATGCTGATCTCATGGTGACCTGTTATTACCCCGGCGTAGCTGCCCTAGCTGCCGCCGCCCAGGTGCCACTGTCTTACCCGTCATATAGATAGTGACAAACGCCACCGGACTTCGACTAATGGTTTAACAGCGTGTACATACACGTAACCCAGAGCCCCCATAATTCTATTAAGATATGCTAAAAGGAAAAAATATTCAGACGATAGCCTAAATATTAAGTTTTTGTATTATTTTTTTGCGTTTTATGAGTTCCGTCATCTCGAAAGTTTCCCAAATTATTCCCAATATATCTAGTAATATTCTTATACAGCTGAAGCTTAAAATGCTTACATTTAAGCCATAAAATATGACTGCTTTCCGGATTGAAGTTTGTAACCTCTCGCAGAAACCTATTTATTGTATTGTCGTGTTGCAGCTATAGACAGGAACTTAAAGAACCTGTGTATGATCATTCAATTTAGGTTCATTTTTATTTTAGGCAGCGTAGCTCAATGGCAACAATTATTTTAATATTTAATGTTTAGTTCTGATGGACATTATTCATACACTAAATTGGAAGATGTAAGCCAGAGATATTTATGAGCGGCAAGACTGCTCCGCCTTCTCCTAGCACCCATCACCTCCACCTGTCTACCACCATCTTTAGCCCCCCTACACCTGCCCCCCTCAGGTGTGGGGTGGAGGGGGAGGGATAAATATTTTTAAGGTTATAATATTGTGATGCATTTGGCACCAAAGTTGTCTGCCAACATTGGCAGTGTCTCAAACATGCCCAGTTATCATTAGTATTTCAGATTAAATTTTTCAGAATTGTTTGTTTGCAAGAATATAATTTTTTTAACTTTTATGCCTATGAATGGAAATGTCTTTGTGTTCGAGGTTGGAGGCCAGACCCTTTGGGTTAGCTTCATAAAATATTTCCCAGTAATTACTGTTAGGTACGTGCCCATCATGAGCGGGTCGGGATTGGCGTCAAAGGAAAGAGTGCCAAGTAGCAGTGTACCAAGGTCACCCCCACGAAAATCTTGCAAAACCGTATGACTCGACTCAGAATTATTATTATTATTAGACACAAGATTTAGTATAAAATTAAATTTATTCAACCGTACACAACTATAATATGGGTAATACATTTGTTTGCTTCATAATGTTATACCAAAGCATATACGTTGACAAGTGGGCGAGTAGTGCTTTTGATCTCCACAATTGAGGTCTTAAGATTATTATTTATGGAGGCAGCTGAAATCGACGGAGCATTGATATAAATATAATTGTCATTCACGTTGTGGTAAAGGTTGTGTCCATTATAACCACATATAGCTTGACTGCTGCACCCGCCTTTATACATGTACGCGCGCACATATAATTATGTTGGTTTCTTTAACACTTTAATACAATTTTGTAATTTTATGTATTTATAAGAAGCCATATTAGGTGCTAACTTGACGAAGGGAGCCCAAAAACCGCCAGAATATCAACCACAAGAAAACTATTTAAAAGTAAAAGTTGATCCATAAACTTGACCCATAAAGTATGTAGCCAAGTGACTGTGGTTTGTGGGTAGGTTGCTGCACGGGCTGGGCTACTGTGGCCCCCTTCTGCTGGCGTGGCCCGCGTGGGGTGTGGCCCGCGTGGGGAGTGGCCAGCCCTTCCCTTCTGCCGTGGCCTCTAAGGGGGGGGGGGGGGGGAAGAGGACAAACTCTATATCTAAAAATCTGATTTTCCATATTTTAAATGTCCCTGTGTTCATCTATTGTTTAACTGGGAACCACCACAACATGCGCTAGATACATTTTATTACAATGAAATATATATATATATAACGAAAATATTAAGTTGTATCAATGCTACTCAATAAATATGAAGGCTTCTGAACACTAATATGTCTTTTTATAGAAGGATTTCTATAGAGACCTCCCTATATCTTTGCAAGTTATAAAGATATAGATGTATGCTCTTCAGGTTTTGGTAATCTTGTAGAATCTTGACTAGTGTAGGCACGGCTGAGTGTTTAATGGCGTGTGGTCTGAGTTGTGGGGAAAATGTTATTACGTTTCATACAGTTCAATCCTGTAAAGTGTTTTGAGTAGCACAACCATTTGGGTGTACTCTAAGGTGTAACGTTCGTGTGGTAAGTTCCCAGGAGCGTGTCTGGCTGGCTTACAGGCTACTGTAGTGCATCGTTGGTGAGCCTTCTCTCCCTGAGCGTGGCAGGCCGGCTTGCACACCACTGCTCAACTGGGTAATGTGGTGGAGACGCTCCAAGGGCCATCCGCCGGGGCTCAAGATGTTATCTTTCTTCAGTTTATTGTCACTTCGTTTTCTGATTTTTATGCTTCTTGTTTTTGTCTTTGATTTTGTACAATTTAGATGCTCAGCCCGGATCGCTGGATTGTTTCAAGCGTAAGTTAGACATGTGTGATTGAGTTTGAGTGGATATAGTGTGATTGAGTTTGAGTGGATATAAATAGAAGCTGCCTCACATGGCCCAGTAGTCCTCCTGCCGTTTCCTTTAATCTTATGTTATCCAAACATTCCTCGATAAGCCTTCATTTCCTGTCATCAACCGTCTTCATATTTTATTTCTTAATAACTGTCAATAACATTTTATATATCGACTAAACTCCCGAAACGAAGTGTTTGTCGGTTGACTAAAACACAGTGTCTGGTAGCTGAGTGGACAGGACTCGCAATTCTGTGGCCTGGGTTCGATTCCCGGACCAGGCAAAAACAAATGGGCAAACTTTCTTTCGCCCTGAATGCCCCTGTTACCTAGCAGTAAATAGGTACCTGGGAGTTAGACAGCTGTTACAGAGCTGTTATGACCGGAACAAAGTTGTTTTTTAGCTCTTTAGCTATAAGAGCTCTTTAGCTCTTTCTCAAATGTTTTCGAAATTCGTCGGTGATTAAAATGAACCAAGCGTGCATAGATATAATCAAACCAGACGTGGAGCGCTCTAGACGCTCTAGGAGGAGTGTTGAGTGTTCAAGGTGCTTTAGGAGGAGTGTTGAGCGCGGGAAAATTCCTCAGGTTCCAGCGCTAACTTTAAATCTATAAAGGTCTACACGATATGGTCCTGATCACTTGTGGATGCTTGGTGCACGCAGCCCCGTCCCCTGGTGACATTAACAGGCCAAATACTTAAACTTTTTATTCGAATGTGATTGGTACGAATGTGGTATTTTATGGACGATCAGCGACATTCTTAACGTGGTATGGATTTCACAATGTGAAAACAACATAGGTCATGTTGAATAATTACAATTATTCACATGGCAATGTTGAATAATTAACCATAGGCTCATGTGAATAATATAGGCTATGGTGACCGGGTTACCTCGTGTTGACAGTAACATTTTGTATATTATTTAAAGTAAGTGGTAAATAAGTGTTGAGATGGGCAGAAGCACTTCTTTTTAAATCAATATAGGCAACGTTAACAAAATAGACTTCTCTAAGCCTGTAGCAAAATAAAGAAAACAAAAACATATCCAAATAGTACATATTTTTTAACAAGGTCTTTCTTCTGTCTTTCCGGCTGTTGAAGAAATCCTGCGATTGGAGACGACAGGCAACCGTGGCGGGGGATTACTGGTAATGGCGGGAGTATTGTATGTTCTGGCGCCAACCTGTCTGTCTGCCCGCCCGCCCGTCTCTCACGCTCTGCTTTTGTGCCGTTTCTTAACCCACTCGATTTCTGTGTTTTACCCCCTTTCTATGTATCTGTTATCACTTTCTATCAAAAAAACTTTCTATATATTTATCACTTTATTTGTTATCCTTTTATATATATTTGTTATCCTTTTTGTATATTTGTTATCCTTTTCTATATATTTGTTATCCTTTTCTATATATTTGTTATCCTTTTTGTATATTTGTTATCCTTTTCTACATATTTTTTATCCTTTTATATATATTTTTTATCCTTTTTGTATAATTTTTTATTTGTAGGTAATATTGTGTATATAATCAGAACTGGCGTTTACAGGTGTGTGTGTGTGTGTGTGTGTGTGTGTGTGTGTGTGTGTGTGTGTGTGTGTGTGTGTGCTTATCTCGTTGGACTTGCGGGAGCTGATATTTTGGCTCTTTGGGCAGCCTCCCTGTCATTAATTAACATTAATTAATTATATGTACAGGTTCCTCAGTACAGTATATTGGGCTCTATCATTTCTATACTTAAAACTGTGTACGGAGTCCGCAAGAAAAAAAATCCAAATCAGCAAACAAAAATTTCCAAATCCACCAACAAGAAATTCCAAATTCGCAAAAAAAAAAAAAAAAAAAAAAAAAAAATTACCAATAAAAAGTCCAAATCCTGCAACAAAAAATCAAACTGCATAAAACAAATTCAAAATCCGAAAAAAATAATAAAAAAAATGCTCAGTGTGCTGTCGGGAATTGGGTTAAAGGTCAGACGACTATCAATTCTTTTGAACAGTCAGTGTGGCCTAGCGTTTAAAGAACTGTATACGCCAGACATAGAGCCCTGGCTAAAAATGGAGAATTTTTAAAATTCTTCCAGACGCAAATTTTGACATCTGAATCCAGGACATGTGTAGAAAAATACTTCACTGCTAGACTGTAAAGTAAACATTAATCATTATAATTACTATTTGTATAAATAATAAATAAAATAATTAAACTAATCAAATACAAATGATATTTACACAAAACAATAAACATAATAAAATAACTAATTTCTGATAAGTACACAGAAGGCTGCCTACAGCATAACACATGAAAGATGTCAGGAATCAATATGTCAAGTGTGACATTATTTGAGAGTAATGTAATTATTCTCAGAGTATTCCCACTCGGGTAATACCGATGACAAGTGATGGGAAGACACTTGTATCCAGCACAATGGTGGCACTTCTTGTGAAGCCTCCGTCAGGCGGGCCTCATACTGTTACTGGTGCTACAAGCGGACCTTATCGTCTTGACTCGTCTTGACAACAGTGTAAACACCAGAAGCCCAGGACTCTTCAGTCTCCTGCTAACAAATTTAAGAAATGGAACAGTGGTGGAAGTTTTCAAGAGCGAATGGGACAAGTTTTTCTGCTGGGATTACGGGATCAACCTGGCTGTGATGGCCAAGTGACCCTCCAGGTTACCAAGACAGACAGCCTCGCAGTCACCAGGAAAGGCTCGACTCAAACCAGGCTGCGGGAATAGAAGAACTCTCGAAATCAACAGGTAAATTGTTGGCAGAATTACTTGCACCTATTGTCACCATTTCGTCTCACTAGTCATACCTTCATGCTTGCATCCGTATGCCGGCACAAAGGTTCAGTTACACCAACAAAACACCTGCAAAGGGCGTGTCGAACTAGAAAAGAGGCAGATGTGTAGATACATACGGAGTAATTACCACAGAAGTCTTCCCCTTCTCCCGCCGCCAGCCAGGCGGTGCGGCCCAGGCGGTCACGCTTCATTATCGTCAGCACCTGAGCGACCCCGTAGTCTTGCTCAACCCCGCTCCCAATTGGCTAGGGCCAGATGCCATGGGTTGCCGCCGCTAGGGCCAGATGTCGGGGGGTTGCCCTAGGGCAACATGTCAGTACCAACACTGCCAGGGCAACATGACAGTGGCCGCTGCGACACCACCTTTAACCTCTCCAAGTCAACAATACTCGAGGGAAACGCTCCATGTCCGATGATCACTGAGGGAGAGATAATAACCAGTACGGATGACCTCAAGTAGTTTAGTATTTAAGACTCGACCAACGATGAAGAGTATGAGTTGTCCTGGGTCAAGATATAGGGTCGTAAATGAAATAGTTTAATAGCTTTACGAAGATGATATTTTGTTAAGATTTGTGAATTCTTAGCGGGTTAGCGTTTACCGGAATTTACCTGAAGGCCATCATCTCTAGTGGCCTCGGCGGGGACAGGAAGCTGGCAGCTTATCAAAGGTCCCCCCCCCCCTATTATTTTTGAAGATCTTTCAGTCTTCAGACGTGATGGTATAGTATGGATAAGTTTATGCATGTACATTGTGTTGTGTGTGAGGTATTGAACAGGAGTTACCAGTCACGATGTGGAAGAACAAATAAGCTTCTTAAGGAAGTGTCTCAGCGTTGGCTTAGTCTTTTACACCTATTATAGGTCTGGTCTTTTACACCTATTATAGGGCTAGTCTTTTACACCTAGCATAGGTCTAGTCTGCTACACCTAGAATATATCAAGTCTTCTTCACCTAGAGTAGGTACAGGTTTCTACACTTTCACCCATCGCCCATAGACCTAAGCTTCTACACCTATAGTAAACCTAGGCATAGTGAGAACTGATTCCCTATTCTCACTGTGGGCTGGAGCGGAAGGTGTGTAAACTGGGCCGGCGGGCCGCGCAAAGCAACAGCCTGTTGGACCAAGTTACTACAAGTCGAGCCTGGCCCCAGACCGGAGGCCAGGCTCCTAGAAACCACTCCAGGTATGCTTCAGGTAAACTGGCAGCTATCTCTTGCTCTTAAGGATGGTAGAACGTACCAAGATATAAATTTATGGTTGATAATTGCACGAATGTTTGATGTGAAGTGCTTACGCTATGATTAATCTACTGTCGTTGCAAAAAGAACTGTGGGAACATGTTTTTCATGTTAAATTTTCAGCTTGTTGTTCAGCAATACATTGTGAAATGTTGAAGGAAATAATTGGCATGCTGGTGTGACGCTATTGGCTACGACACGCATGATGTCTTGTGACGTCAACCAAAAATCTTGTGATTGGTTACGGTGCTCGCGGTGTTGTGACGTCACTAAACTCTTGGCAGCAACGCCAGATTGGTTACATCACACTAAACTCTTGCGTCATGAAGTCCATCACGATCACCACATCTGTTTGGTCGGTCTCAACCACTGCCATATATTAATGATTACAAGCCAACGTACAAGTCAAGTATTGTAACTCAAGAATGCACTTTTCACTGGCGTGTAATTAGTCCAACACAAATATATATGGTTTAGCTGCAAGAATATTAGGGGTGGAGATCGTGAGCCCATTATGTGAGGGTAATCTTTCCGTCGCCGCAGGGTGGGTATGGGGTCCATAATAATTAATGATAAAATATATAGGCACTAGTGAGCCCTTTTTCCTGTCAAATATGGTTAGACGCGGCTGCTTCTTGTGGTGTCTTTGGTTCTTAAGTAACAGGCACAGGCATGATATCTAACCATACTTGTTACAAATGCAAATTCAACTAAGTTTATTGAGGTATAAGTGTACACAAAGGGATGAGGTAGCACAAGCTATTCTCATCTCGTTTACTTGTTATATGTACCTTATCTTGAGGTTACCTTGAGGTGCTTCCGGGGCTTAGTGTCCCCGCGGCCCGGTCGTCGACCAGGCCTCCTCCTCCTTCATGTAGGGGTGATATGTACCTCAAGCCGAAGACTGCTGCAGCTTTTACAAAAGCCACATATATATAAAGCTAATTCGATCGCGACAAGCGGCTACAAGGCATTTTGTGGACACACGTATACAGTATGTATTGCCGCCATAAACGGATAACTGTCACTACAGACGGTATTTTTTTTTAGTAACATACTTAAAACAGTAAAATAGGTACCTGGGTGTTAGTCAGCTGTCACGGGCTGCTGCCGCGGGGACACTAAAGCCCCGAAATCATCTCAAGATAACCAAGATACTTAGGTACATGGACGTTTATGCAGCTACCGCAGACTATGCGAAGGGGTTATGTAGTGTGTGTCAAGATGACTATGTGATAATACAAATCCCCATCTCGCTCACCGGCTGTAGGGTAAGGAAGAGCCGCAGGGAGAAGACTGCGACCAAAAAAAAAGTATAATGTGGTGGTGAGGATGACATCCTTACGGCCCGGACTAATCTACTCCGTGTCAGCCGCCACGCTCCCTGTCTTGATTGATGGCTCTCCTGTGTGCCTGCTGGAAAATCGTTTTCTTTTTTTTGTGCGCGTTTTTGCGGTGGCGTTTCGTGAGCAGCGAGAGTTAGTATGTCGTAAACTTTCGATGCTGTCATTGGTGTAACTCAGGATATGATGGACTTTATTTTCCAGTGGAGAATTCATATAACGTGAAATTGTTTACAGAATTGTGTATATACTATAATACGATGATATATGCATTATGTAATTGTATATTTACATCTGCAATAATGTAGAATATTTGCATCTGCAATAATTTTTAATGTCTATAAATATAACCTGTCATGACTGAGCATTTAAGGAAACGAAAGATTTTGTTTGCAAAATGCTGAATATAAATGTTATTTTCCTGGTGGGCGCGACGTGTGTGGTATTTAATGTTGCTGCCGGGCTTGTGTCCATCGCTACCCAGGCGTGACCTCACCCCTCAGATGGTGTTTGTCAACTGACTTGAGATGCTCGGTAAATACTCGACCTAGGAATAAGATGCAAACTGCGGTCTTCCATGGTGTGTGTGTGTGTGTGTGTGTGTGTGTGTGTGTGTGTGTGTGTGTGTGTGTGTGTGTGTGTGTGTGTGTGTGTGTGTGGACGTAGCCTGACGTTGGAAGAAGAAACCAGTTGATCAGCGACACTATGTATGCAACCGGGTTAAATTCTGATTGATTCGACGCAGAGGTGAGGAAATAAAGGCGAACATAATTACAGCAAGGAGTGCAGCAGCCCGACACTGTCAGGAGAGGCAGTTCAGTGTGCATTACCTCCCTCCTCACACACACACACACACACTCGCCTCAGCAGGGAAGGTGAAGTGAAGTGAAAGAGTGCGTGAGGAGAAAGACAGCTTTGTTGCAGGTGAATTATGTGTTCCGTGATGGTGCCAGGGGAGGGGTTCGTGGAGGAAAGTGTGGGGGGGGGGGGGGAGGAGAGAGAGGAGGATAGAGAGGGAGGAAGGGCGGAAGAGATTAGGGGAGGGGGGAGACAGGGAGGGGAAGCGAGAGATAGGAAGAGAGGCTGACATACATACATAATAAATCCCAATAATAACCAGAGATGCTATAGCGAGAGGTGTGCCTCTTGCCTTCCTTTAATATTGGTAGCCACTGTGGGCACTTGTCTCACACAAGTATTTTTTGTGTCAGCGAGCGGGTGTTTCCCTGGCTGCTGCCACCATTGGGAGGAAGGACACTATATACACACACCTCTTATTCTGCATCATGAATTATTAATATGGTGTTTGAAGCAGGACACTACTCTCACTGTATCTCAGAATACTAAAGTGCCCCCCCTGAAGCGTTCTCTGGAGTGACCTTGTAACATAACCAAAAAACGCCTCATTGGTGTTCAACTCAATCTTACCTTCTTGGTTTATTCTTGGTGGGGATCCACCTCCGCGGTCATAGACCGGGCCGCGAGGGCGTTGATCCCCGAAATCAACGCAAGGTAAGGTAAGGTAAGGTAACCTTTGTAACTGCTCTTAGAGCCACATACAAGGCTGTACGTGGAGTTGAGAGTGACCTGCCTCGTTGTCATCAGTACATTCACCGTTCATCTATATATAACAGTGCGCGCACATCAGATTATCCAGATAAGCAACGTTAATTATTTCCCCCGTTCAGTAATATATTATGATCAAGGTCAACCTAAACTAGGGATGAAGTTCACATCAACTACCAAGGCTGAAGCACTCGAGCAGGGCGGATATGAATATACACTTATACATTTTTGTATTATATAATATATAAGTAACAATAAATCACAGAACACTTGACCTCAAAATGCAAAAACCAGACGAACCTGTATAATAAGAAAATAGTTTGAGTACTTCCACAATAATAATAAAACTATTTTCATATTTCACTGTGATTTTTCTTGCATATAATGTAATATAATAAATACTATAATATGTGATAGTATTCCTTCCCAGGAAGTGCTATATAGTCGTAATGGCTTGGCGCTTTCCCCTTGATAGTTCCCTTCCCTTCCTTTCCAGGAAACGGTGAAAAGGAAGGATTAAAGATGCTAATTTGGTGCGTTACCCTTGGCGTGCTGCAGCTTTGTTAGCGTTGTTAGTGGTTGGTGAAGTGTGACAAAGTAACGTTACTGTGGTGTGTCACCACCATAATACCAGTCTTTCTATGTAAGGTTAGCAGACTTCTAGATGTTACCACTACTAGGCTTAGGCTCGGCTGTAAGTACTCTGGGAGTTTACACCAACTGCTGATGTAGACTTGACTAAGTGTGAACTCCATCAGCAGAACTATTAACATGCTTTGCATCGTTATATAATTGAATGAGGAAAAAATCGCGGAATTCAGAGATAACTCCATTGATGGTCGATTGATGACTCCATCGGTTCTTCCTTTTCGTAAGGGGCCTGTGGCTGAGTGGTCAACGCTATGGATTCGTAGTCCTTCGGACCGGAGTTCAATCCCCAGTGGAGGCGGAAAGAAATGGGCAGAGTTTCTTTCACCCTGATAACTGTTACCTAGCTGTAAATAGGTACCTGGGGGAGAAACAGCTGCTTTCCTGGGGGTGAGTAACAACAACAACAAAAAAAGGCCTGGTCGAGGACCGGGCCACGGGGATGCTAAGCCCCGAAATCATCTCAAGATAGCCTCAAGAAGATGACGTTAAAGAAGTGTTATAAGTACTTCATTCATAATGATGCACTGCCAGGAATCTTCATAATTTGCTTACAGTAGGTAATTGATGGACGTGACTGTAAAGCTGCCATCCAGTTAGGTGGATTGTGGGCATCAGTTCCTGAACCCAGATGCAGGTTCCTGAACCTGCATCAGGTTCATCAACGTCTTGTGCACCTCAGGATAAAGCCGCTACTCAGGTTCCGTCGTGTACGTATTTGTGGCTAAATATGGCCACCAGACAAACCGCCAATGCGATATGACCTGACGATTAGGAAGGGCTATTATGGAAATGTTACGATGGCGGCTTCTCTGCTACTAGGGTTGCCCCTGGGTGATGGGCGGGGCAGCGGGCGTGCCTCTACGCGGCCACCTACGCCCACGCTCCCTCCTGCACCGTCTTGGAACTCAATGGATGACTCTGGTAATTGTAGCCCATTTATGGTTGATAGGTGGGATAGCGTCTGGAGCTGTGAGGCCATCGCCCATACTTCCCGCCCCTCCTTGTCCTCCACGCTGGGGCCGCCTCGTCTCCATGTTCCTCCTCTCTCATGTCTTTCCTCTCCTTTTCTCTCCCCTCGCATCGTCTATCTTTCGTCTTTCCACTCCTTTCCTCCCTTATTTTTTTATATTTTCTTTCTTTCCTCTTCCCACTCCTCTCCTCTCTTATTCTTTTATCTTTTCTTCCTTTTCTCAAAGCTATTTTTTAATATCGGGGTTGTCTTTACTGTTTGTACCTGCTGAATCAAGCTATTAGCTACTGGACCCCGCCTTTCTACCTAAAATATTTTTCCTCTTATATCTATTACTGAACATATATATTTCTCTCTAACACACGAACACCCGCACATCCCCGGGAAGCACCCTGTAGCAGCTGTTTAACTCCCAGGTACCTATTTAATGCTAGGTGAACAGGTGCGTAAGGGTGAAACAAATTCTGCCCATTTGTTTCCGCCTCCGCCGGAAATCGAACCCGGATCATTTTAGGACTACAATCCTCAAGTGCTGTCCACTCAACAGCGAAGGCCCCCCCCCCTGTGTGTATGTATTTACCTAGTTGTGCTTGCAGGGGTTGAGCATCTGGCTCTTTGGTTCCGCCTCTCAACTGTCAATCACTCAACTGGTGTACAGATTCCTGAGCCTACTGGGCTCTATCATATCTACATTTGAAACTGAGTATGGAAGTCAGCCTCCATCACAATCATTGCTTAATGCATTCCACCTGTTAACTTTCTCTGATACTGAAAAAGTTCTTTCTAACGTCCCTGTGGCTCATTTGGGTTACTCGGCTTCTACCTCTGTCCCTTTGCTCTCGTACAAACCATGTTAAACAGTAATCTTTCCTAGTAGTTATTCCTCTCAGCTCAGGGACTAGCCTGGGCTAGTCCCGGGTCATTAGGAGTATATCTCTGAACCTTTTCTAACTTCGTTTTGAGTTTGACTTGATGTGGGCTCCACGCTGAAGCTGCATATTCCAGTATTGGTCTGACATATGAGGTCAAATGAGGTATTATACAAATGTACAAAAATGTACTGTTGCAGCCAGCATTGTTTGCGTTTCGTACACTCAATCTTGTTGACTCTAGTACTGTATATCTTATATGTACGCTATTAGACCAGGAACTGCTTGGTTGTTAGGGTCTTATTTTTCACTTCATTTTAGCGTGCCTTACCATGCCTAATTCAGTAATACAAAACTTGATAATCAAGTTCACTAACAGTTCAGTTTTGTACGTTTGCCCCAATAGTTGCCAAAAGTACTGTACTGTCTACTGAAGGATGGAGCTAGAGTTGTAGCTTTCTTTCAGGTGGGTAGCGAGATTGATCTATGCGTTTTCTAACGTTCTTATTTTATCCTGGTTCTTTAATGCACAGTGATTTGTTGGCGAATGTCCTCAGTTTTTGGTTTTCTAAAATAAAAGTTTAGCAGATGTTTTATTTTAGGATAATGTGGAAGTATTGTCTCCAATGAGTGAATTAAGTCAATTGTAGTGAGGGTTGCCAACGGTGGGCGGATAGTTTGTGTGTAAGCCTTGGTGGAGACGTCGTGTAACTCAGTGCTTACATTACCGGCGGGAAAGGTCAGGCAGTGTGAGTGATAAGGACGTTTGTGGCGTGTATGGCTGGTGCTGCCTGCATAGGTTACGGCATGTGGCCTTCCCCTCTCCCTCCACCCCCCTCTCTTCCTCTTTCCCCTTCCCCTTCTCCTTCCTTCCTTCCCCCTCTCCATCCTTCCTTCCCCCTCTCCATCCTTCCTTCCCCCCTCTCCTTCCTTCCTTCCCCCCTCTCCTTCCTTCCTTCCCCCCTCTCCTTCCTTCCTCTCCTTCCTTCCTTCCTCTCCTTCCTTCCTTCCCCCCTCTCCTTCCTTCCTTCCCCCCTCTCCTTCCTTCCTTCCTTCCTTCCTTCCTTCCTTCCTTCCTTCCTTCCTTCCTTCCTTCCTTCCTTCCTTCCTTCCTTCCTTCCTTCCTTCCTTCCTTCCTTCCTTCCTTCCTCCCCCTCAGGAAGGCAGTTTTTTTTTTTTTTTTTTTTTTTTTTTTTTTTTTTTTTTTTTTTTTTTTTATAGTGACAGTGGACGGGTCTAGAGGTGACCGTCCCAGTGGCAACACACGCGCCCCGCGTCTCTCCGGCAAGTGAGAGTCCTGGACAGGGACTGACACCAATCGTTAACTGTTCGCCCCAGTTCACCCAACAGTAATTGGGAATTGGTTGTTATCCGATTGGTGGGTCGTGTTCCAATGAAACCTTATAGGGTAAGGCTTATCATGAGCAATGTGAAGGGAAAGTTTCATCTGTTAACAGGAGTCAGAGGTGGTCTGGTGTTGCACACACCAGTGTTAAGGGGGGCCTGGAACAGGGAATTGAAAGTCGTTCGAAAAAAAAGTGAGGGCAAGCAATACCAGGGATGTGGTGTGGCGCCAGCCAGCATACTGGCCACACCCTCCACCTGCTCTGACCTTGTTCCTTAGTCCTCTGGCTCGACTCCCACACTTACTTCTGACCTTGCTAACCCGCAGCTCCTCCCGTTGGCCCTACTTCAGTTGCTGACCCGGTAACATCTGCGGGCTGAGTGTCTGCACATGTTACAGGGTCTGACTTTCCTCACCTGATACTACCACATAACTTGTTAAGAGTGTTATATGTTTCTGGTGACTGGTGCTTCACACTGTTCCTGATGCTGAGCCAGTCAGTACACACGAGTTGTTGACCCTGTCACAGATTGTACTGACCCATCGACCTCTGCTCGCTTAGCAAAAGTGAGGACATCAGCGTCAACTGGATATAGTTGAAGTACATGCGCCCTCATACTCTACCTGTCGGCCAGGTAGAATTCTAGTTATTAATTTGTTATATTGCTGCTTTAATTAAATCTTTAGCATTAACCATAGAATGAGCGAAGTTGATCGAATACAAATTACTAACCAGCCTTGGAGACCCTGACTAGTATACTAGTATCACCAAAGACTTTGTTTCTCGATACAGTTTTTTAGTTTCTAGTTCGATAGTATTAGTGTAACGTCAGAAGCATTTATATGAGGTCTTGTGAATGATTATATGACTGATCTTGTTGTGAATTTGAATTGGAATGCATGTTTAATTGAGAAATTGAGCTTCCTTCAGATCCTAATCAAGAGCACCTATCTCAGCTATTTGCTCAGTATCACTGATATCACTTAGGCCTACAGTACGGGCGACCAGCAGTGCCATCATAGAGGCATCAACGTCATCGTTCTCCCAGCCCATCCTCCTGTGTCTAGTTACTGCTTATAGTAACGATGAGGACCAAAGAACATACATAACGTAATGGACAATTAGAAAGTAGAAATATTTACTATTGAATTTGGATACACCGGAAAAGGTTTTGTATTTATGTTGCAAAGACAATCTAAATTAACCTAACCTTCCTAGGCCTAATACACGCTATCTGAGGCCTAATATCGTACTTATATATGCTTTACTAAGCCAAGCGACAATACGAGTCATAAATACTCACGCCCCGCCTAAGTAAAACAGAAACAAGCAACACTTAGTGGGCCAGTCAGAGGCTAGGGCCCGCGCAGGAATTTCCCTGCAAAACAAAACAAAAAAATATATAAAAATACTAAGCCTAGGAATATTTATTTAAGGGTTTATTATTTTTTTAACTGAATAGTACCAAATTCTATTCTCTAATTGCCTCTTTCGTGTTATGGTGCACATAGTTACTAAAAGTACTGTACTATCTAAACTGGAGGATGAGTTGCTTTTTCCACGTGGTACACTGTTGTACTGGGTCCTGTTCCATCCCATGTAGAGAGCAACCACACCAAGCTTAGCTCTTAGCACTGTTGGGCTGTTGGGTCAGGGGGGACCTGACGCCTGAGTGGACCTCGCTCGGGGTTCGTAGTCCTGAGGTTTCGGGTTCGATCCTCGGCGGAGGTGGAAACAAATGGGCAGAGCGCCTTTCGCCCTGATACCCCCAAGTTCACCTAGCAGTAAATAGGTACCTGGGAGTTAGACAGCACCATTGTCACTGTTGGGCTGTTGTCGCGTTTATCTCAGGTTTTCATGAATTGTGTCCAATACAGGTACATTTTGGCCTCCAGTGCCCCCAAGATCATGTTGTGGCGAACCATCAGTTAAGAGGCAGTCTTCTCTAAACCCATGTTCACCAGGATTGTGTATCCTTAATGTTGTGTTAGCTCCTGTGTCAGCTGGTTCATTAAACATTACTAATATCATTAATGGGTTACTGGACTCATTAACCTCATAGCAACATGCTTTCACATGTGTGTCGAGTTATTGTGGTGGCTGCCCTGTGTTTCGTTTCCTTCACCGAGTTACAACAAAGGTTACCAAGCCACTTTCGGTGCTTTGTATAAAGGTTATCAGGATAAGAATGGTGTTAGTAATTGTTGACATCTGGTGTGTTGCCTGATGATGGCCAGCGTTGTTAGTATGGTCAGTAGAGCACTGAAGCCGACGGACGCATCGGCATCCCAGAGTCACATCATCAACAGGTACGAGCACGCCCAGGTGTCTTCTGTAGGGAGTTATCTGGCACATCACGCCTCACGAACGATACTGGCCGGGTTCGAACCCTGGACAAGGAAGGATGCTTGGGCACTAATCCTTAACTGTTCGACCCAGTTTATCCGTAATGGGAATCGTGGTTGTAAATTAATATGTGGGTCGTATTCCAGTGATACCTAGCAGGGCAAGGCTTAACACGAGGCAATGAAAGGGAAAGCTCTTAAGCCTAGAGCAGGAAATCATTGGCGTCTGTACCCTCCAGCGGAGAAGAAAATCTCTCAACCCCTCCTCCCCATCCACTCTCTAAACCCCTCCTCCCCATCCACTCTCTCAACCCCTCCTCCCCATCCACTCTCTCTTTGTTCTACAATTAGAGCCGGCCTAATTGGTGAGAGGGATTAGACATGACTCTATAGTCATGAGTCTGGAGCACTCATCCACCGCCCAGGTTATACTGGCACCAGTACCAAATACCGAGCCGGCACACAACCTTAGTCTCTGTGCAGGAGTATCCCTAAAAATAACAAAAGTAATGATGATTGTTTCCGGTCCTGAGGGAAAGGGATTTCCTAGGTTCGTTATCAGAGATTGAGTGGAATTTATTCTCCCGCTGAAGGAGATTCACGTTTCTACCATCCTCGAGCGCACACGATTTATTCTCTGGTGAACCTCACGAGTTGCAACAGTGGCAGTTTTTAGTGGCGGAAGACTAGGGTCGGGACCTCCAGTATGATGACCTCTGGGCCCCGGCGAGGGCGGCTGTGTTCACCTGGCGCACCTGACGCTGCCTCGCCTGCATCTCACACCTCCCTCGCTACTATTTACACCAGGGGTTGACTTTCGCCATGTGGCAAAACACTGATTATGTTTATAGAGTGGCAAGTGCCTACCTTTCAGGAAGAGACACTTGTCCGATTGTCCAGGTGCGGCACCGACCTTGACACAGTTTATACGAGAAGTGGGGGCGGCAGTCTTGCAAGCGGCGCGCGCAGGCGGGGATCCACCAGCATTGTAAACAATCTACAAATATAAAGGTCTTGAAGGGGAGAAGGTATAAAATAAATCTACAGAAGTTCTTAACAGTGGTAACTCACAATTTAGGTCTCAAGAGGTGCATCTTGTGCTATGGAGATGCGAAAATCAAGACTGATGTTTGTTAGTTTTTTTGTTTATTTTCTTTAGAAACTCTAAGCCATATGTCGACTTGAACCCGAGGAGTCTTTGAAGGATATGTTACAAGTAAGAACGTTGGCCTTGAGAGGCGTAAAAGTAGTCGGATGTTAGGAATGATTTATGTCGGCGTGCGTGCAGCCGCGGCGTCCAACAGTCTGGTCGTCCATATCCATCAATCAGAAGGGTATATGAGACTGGGCCGCGGGCACACTGATCCTCGGAACCAATGTATAAAGATCTGGGTCTCGACCTTAGTTCATCCTGGGGGTCTCACAGCGAAACTGCCGTATTAACGAGCAGCTTGTTAATGTCTACTAAGTCACCGAGAAGGAAATATGGAGAGTGGGAGAGACGTTTTGTCAGTAAATCACACTGTTAGGTATTAACAACAGCTGTATCTCACTCCTCGGCAGCCACCTCTCTCTCTCTGTCCTTCCTCAGCAACCACATATCTCTCATCAGCAACCATATCTCACTCCTCAGCTAGACGACGCCTGTACATTGTTTAGGACTCGTCACAAGAGCTACCGGAGAGGGAGGTCTCCACATGGACCCTTGTTCTTCTAACATGTTCTCCTCCTCGCACCTATACTATATAGAACAATAATAACAGTAATCAAGGTTTACATACAACATTAAAACAACTTTCACTATTTCACCTGCAAAATAGCATCTCGCTCTTGACACTCACAGTTTCCGCAAGATAGAGAGTTGATATATAGACATCTAACAAAACATTGGCCCGTTAGATGGTACATATTGTCGTATTTTATAGCAAAGATTACATTATCTTCTTCTTCCACTCCTCATATTACGTTTACTTGGAAATAGCGACCATAATAGTTGTTGGAGAAAACCTATTTCAGCGTTTGATAATAGTTAAGGAAGTAATTAAAATACAAAACTAAAGAAATAAAGAGACTGCAGAAAGAGATGAGCATTGGTGATTGCAACTATGGTTGTTTATTTAAAAAAAAAGTTACTCTTTTTGTCAATGAGACAAAAGAAGGAAACACAGAAAAAACTTTAAATCACAACCATTCACTTTAACTTTTATGTTACGTTATTTATTTTGACTCCATCCGCTCTTCAGTTTTTTTTTTTAAGTATTTTTTTTTCATGCATTTTTTATTCGTGTGATGTTATGTAAACATAGAAAGTCGTATTACTTACCCTGACCAGTGACGGATTTTTACTGGAATATTAAAATATTTGCGCTGCATATTTTCCTAAAATTAATTTTCTTCGATACTTTATTCAAATTTTAATGTTTTTTTGTTTTACCCACAAGACATATCATAAGTAGCTCTACAAATCTGAGCTGTCTCTTAATAAATAATTTTTTAATTCAAAATTAGGATTCCATTGTGAAGGATCCGGAAGGAAATGTGTGTAAGTGCTAAGCACAAGTCTAGGAGTTGTCATAGCATGTAACATGTCACCTAAATGATTAACTGATGTAAAATAATATTTATTCAAGACGAATTATTGTTTTAGTGATTTTTTACCGTCACCCATTCTCACTTAGCAATCATGGAGGGTAAGTGGCAAGAGCAGCGTTATATGTGAGTGTGGTGTGTCGCGGGGGAGAGCGGGGCACGCGCCCCACTTAACAAAATTCGTCTGAGCCAAATAAACCTGCAATAAAGTAAAGCTTTAAAGCAGTGGGAATTCAGGCGAGTGTTTGTCTCTATTATAACGGGCAATGAAAGTCTCTAGTGGGAGAGTTTTAAAGAATTCAACCCAAAGATCTTCAGTTGAATGTAAGATGGGAAATGTGGTTTTTAAGCCTTTATGACTTACTAATGATAGGTGGAAACCAAGGAGCTGTAATAGACATGAACAAAGGAAGATGAGATAGGAGTGATAAACTGGTGTAGAGAGAGGATGTGTAAGCAAGTTAATTAAGACAACCAGGAAGATCATAATATGAAACATAAAATAATAATTCAACTGCCACAAGACATAAATATAAATAATAGGCAGAAAACAGATCACAACAAATCGTATGGAAAAAATGAAATTCTAAGGTAGATTCAGAAAGCTATATTTATGAGCATTAAACTGCACCTGCAGACTTAAGACTACAACAGAGAAAGGCTTAGTGATTATCACCTGGAGACAGGCTGGAGGTCAGTGTTTGCTCAACTACCAGATGGTGGACTCTGTTAGGCTTATAACTGGTTCTAGATCATCCTGATTGTCAGCCTTGTATTGTGTTGTTCTTCACACTGGCGGGTTGTAAACCTGTGTAGCTATAACTTGAGGGCTGTGCTACCTGGAGGTAAACATCACAATCCACCAGCTGGTGGATTGTGTTGAACGTCGTGTTGGTTGGATATAAGTTCATTTCCTAGCTACCACGTGGTGGATTACATTGACCCTGATATTAGTTGAAGGTTTATCCGCCATCTCTTCACCAGCTGGTGGAATACATATAATGAATCCACGTGAAGATATATATTTCACATCCAGGTTGTATGTGGTGGATTCAGGTGACGTGTTTATGTACATAATTAGTAAGACTTATGTGAATTAGTAAGGCTAAGGTTTTGTGAGGCAAACATTATAGTGTCTGTTGGTCTTGAGCTCCTGGGTCACATTCTCACGGGGTTTCTCTTCTTAATAATAGCTGACATTCTCTCTCTCTCTCTCTCATTCCCTCTCTTCCCCAACCACTTGGGCTGGACGGTATCTAGAAAGTTATCTTGAGAGGATTTTTTCTGGGCTTAGCGTCCCCGCGGCCCGGTCCTCGACCAGGCCTCCTTTTTGTTACACCACCCCCCCCCCCCCCCCGCCCGGGAAGCAGCCCGTAGCAATTGTCTAACTCCCAGGTGCCTATTTACTGCTAGGTAACGGGCATCAGGGTGAAAGAAATATTTTGTTCATTTGTCTCCGCCTCCACCGGGGATCGAACCCGGAACCTCAGGACTACGAATCCAAAGCGCTGTCCACCCAGCTGTCAGGCGCCCATAAGCGGTCAGGGGCCCATAAGCAGTCAGGCGTAGAGCGACGGTCTCGCTTCATGCAGGTCGGCGTTCAATCCCGGACTGTCCAAGTGGTTGGGCACCATTCTCCCCCCCCCTCCCCTTCCTCCCCCCGTCCCATCCCAAATCCTTATCCTGATCCCATCCAAGTGCTATATTGTCGTAATGACTTGGCGCTTTCCTCTGATAATTCCCTTCCCATTGTTTCCCCCCCCTTCCACTCCCTTCCCCCCTCTCCCACTCCCTTTCCCCCTCTCCCACTCCCTTTCCCCCTCTCCCACTCCCTTTCCCCCTCTCCCACTCCCTTTCCCCCTCTCCCACTCCCTTTCCCCCTCTCCCACTCCCTTTCCCCCTCTCCATCCCAGTTTTTCTGCCTCTTCCCTCCCATTGTTCTCCTTACGTCTTCCTCCCTCCAGTCTCTCTGCCTCTATCCTAGTCCCACTCTCCCGTTCTCTCCCCCCCCCCCCTCTTTCTCCATGAATCAACGTTATCGACTTTAATTCGACGTCGAAAACAAAGGTAAAATCTGTTTAAACACTATGGACACTCACACCCAAGTTTCACACAGTTCATAGGAGTCACTGGGATTAGGAATAGGAGTCGATCCTTATTAAAGAGGGGTATGGGCGGGTTGATGCCAGCCACCCTATGACACACCATTCACTCACAAGTCACCCTGCAAAGCTCGGTGAGATTAACCCCCAGCGGCTGGCCTCCAACTTCGGACAGACAGACCATCTGTTTTATTGATCTAGATACTCTTGGCCTCCGGTGTAGCGCGGTGTCTCACTCCGTATACCGGACATCACTGCTGCATGGCGGCCGCTGAACGGTAATTGAATTTGCTGCACGAGTCGGTCTCGACCTTGTGCTTCCCCATGATGGGTAGTTTAGTATTCAGTGGTGAGAGTGATTGTCTCTGGTCTTGACCAGAGGCGACGTATATGGTTGACGCAGTGTGAAGGTGAGGGGGCAAAATTACACTTGATAACGAAGTGGTGAATGTGGCCCGTGAGACGCCGTTCTCTGAGCTGTGCTGCCTTGGGAATAGAGGAACTATTGATTAAATAGCCCATTTTCTTGCTTTACCACTTCGTCAAAAAAGCAACTGTTTTGCGTAACCGTAACCGTACGAAGCCCATCACCCCACCTAAACCACCAGATGAACTTGTGGGTTAGAAGAACGTCCAGAACACACTACAGGTACCCTATCGAGCCCAATGCAAATATACCGTCAATATTGTTTTAACTTGTACCAATATAGTGTATTTGTAATGGATTGGTTGATAACGTAAAAAATGCGACGTATTAGGTTAAAATACGGGTTGGATTACAACAACCCATTAAAGAAAACTATTATCACTACTAAAGAGAAACTTGTTGACTAGACCACACACTAGAAGGTGAAGGGACGACGACGTTTCGGTCCGTCCTGGACCATTCTCAAGTCGATTGTAACGTCGTCGTCCTCTTCACCTTCTAGTGTGTGGTCTGGTCAACATACTTCAGCCACGTTATTGTGACTCAAAGTCTGCATAAAGAGAACCTTCTTTATTTCTTCGTTAGATATGGCAAGTCGAAGGTTGCGAATGTATTTGTTAAGTAGTATTATTTAATCTTTGTTTCCTGTGCTAATATGTTGCTAGTTCATTGTGACTGTGTGCCTTCACTCCCTATATATGGCCTCAAGTATGTCAATATTGTGGTCATGAATATTCAGCAGTCACCATTTTAATTTACGTCGTCTCGTTAATATTCAAGGTAGAGCGTGCTGGTGGGCGCTCCAGGGTGGTGGTGGTGGTGGTGGTGGTGGTGGTTGACGGTAGTGGTTGGTTGGCAGTAATGGTGGTGATGAGCAGTAGTGGTTCAGTTGACTACGGGGGAGTGAAGTCTAGCTTTTTATGCCTCGCCTACTAGCCTTGTTGTATATACCTGTTGCGTCATAAATTAACTTAACGTTCAAATTCGTTCAAAGAGGCATCACGTGAGAGGAAACGTGCCAAACTGTTTCTGTTCTGCCTGGGGACTGAACCCGGGCTCCTTGATTGCGAGTCGAGGACATAGACTTGTGTGCTTACGGGGCCCAGTGATCTCCAAATGGTTTAAAATAGCATGTTGGCTTACTTGTACGGTTATGGTAGACTTGACTTCTGTTCCCTAGTTACCATGCCTCCAAAGACAGTCACACTTACAGGGGTCTGTGATACACTGAGAGTTGCTAGTACCTTTGTTTCTGTTCGTCCGACTTGAATCCCTTCATTTGTCGACAGTAAACTGTGTTTGTAAATGTCCCAGTTCGTGTAGAAGCCATAAGCAGCAGCAACAACAGAGTCGACGAGGAAGTCAACAGGGGGGGGGGGGGGGGGGGGTCAGGCTTGAGGACGGAGGACGGACTACAAGAATATTCGACACCCCAAACTGACCACTTGGGCTAGAATCATCAAGCACCTAGGTGTCCACTTTCGAAACCTGTACATCTTTCCTCAGTTCTGGCGGCTTAGTTTGCCTTTATTAAACAGTTTATGAGCTGGAAGCACTACGAGATTGGCTTTAAGAGTAATAACCTTGGGTTGTAAAGTTTCCAAACTCGCAAACTGTTTAATAAACTCGGACTAAAACGCCATGATGCACAGGTTTGGTTAGTAGACGCCTAAATACTTGATGACTCCTGGCCAGTCGATCTTCACTTCTTGTACTGTGTACATAATAGTCCTGGGCGTCTGAGACCAGATCATTTGTAGTCAAAGGAGAGTAATGTTCCTGTTGTACCAAGTTATCGCTGAGGGGCCTCGTAGCCTGGTGGATAGCGCGCAGTACTCGTAATTCTGTGGCGCGGGTTCGATTCCCGCACGAGGCAGAAACAAATGGGCAAAGTTTCTTTCACCCTGAATGCCCCTGTTACCTAGCAGTAAATAGGTACCTGGGAGTTAGCCAGCTGTTGGGCTGCTTCCTGGGGGTGGAGGCCTGGTCGAGGACCGGGCCGCGGGGACACTAAAAGCCCCGAAATCATCTCAAGATAACCTCAAGAATCTATCGCGTCAGGCCTGACCGTTGGGGGGCCTGGGGAGTAGAACAACTAGAACTCACTCCAGAGCCAGGATTCATCGATCATTTACGCAGCTACGACGAAACCTGTACATCTTTCAACAATCATGGCGGCTTTGTTTGCATCTATTAAACAGTTTACGAGCTTTGAAACATCATAACTAAGGGTTTCATTACTATAAACAACCTCGTGGTGCTTCGGAGCTCATAAATTTGAAAAGTGCAAAACGAAGGTTTCATTATTATTGACAGATCTACAGGTTTCGTAAGTGGTTGTGTACATACTCACCCAGGTATTAGGTGTGGAGGAGAGGCGCCATCTGGAAGGTGATGCGAGAAACGAGGTCGTGAACCTGCCGGCGCTGCCACTTTTTCTAATTGATACTTTATAATTAGTGGCGTGGAGGAATGGAGTGGGTACCCAGGGACCTTGGGCTGCGTGCCCTTGGGCCGGGCTGCGTGCCCTTGGGCCGGGCTGCGTGCCCTTGGGCCGGGCTGCGTGCCCTTGGGCCGGGCTGCGTGCCCTTGGGCCGGGCTGCGTGCCCTTGGGCCGGGCTGCGTGCCCTTGGGCCGGGCTGCGTGCCCTTGGGCCGGGCTGCGTGCCCTTGGGCCGGGCTGCGTGCCCTTGGGCCGGGCTGCGTGCCCTTGGGCCGGGCTGCGTGCCCTTGGGCCGGGCTGCGTGCCCTTGGGCCAGGCTGGGTGCCCTGGGGGGTCTCGACAATGCTCCTGCTTTTCAAGGAAAGATAAATTTATGAAATAAAGGGAAGACAGAACATAAGCGGCGCACATAGACACACACACAACGTGCCTAAATTACTGGGACCGTCTCAAAGCACTCCAAGTAACCTCTCTGGAAATGAGAAGAGAGAAATTATTCATGGAAGATTCTGGAAGAAAAGACCCCAAACATGCGCAATAATATAACATGTACTTGAGCAGAAGCGGTGGTGGGAGATGCAGAACACGTGCTTCTCCCACGGTATATAAGGATCACACTAAGAAATCACATTAACTTGTTATATCAATGGACAAATAGGCACAGTTGACTAGAGCTCGTCTGGGAACTCCCAGCACATGAGTTCGAACCCTCATCACGGCTCCTGCGGATTTGTTCATATAAGGAATATTGCCGGAATACAGTTAAAGGTTTTCTAGAGGCCGCTGGCCAAGTTCCGGCCGAAAGTAACGAATCCTGTCGGGTTATAGTGAATATGTGAGCCTGCTGGCCACTCCAAGCAACAGTTTTAGACAAGTTGTCACTAGGTGGGAAGTAGAACTTGAAATCGACTTGAGGTAAACTGCAGGAAAATTGGTTGACGGGACTGTAGCAATATTTATTTGGCATCACGTTAGTACTAACTACATTTTGGTTCACTTGGAGGGGTGTAGTGTGGGTGCGTCTGTGGCAGAGGTGCCCAAGTTGTCTCTAGGTAATAAAATAATCTGTGTTTAATCCACATCTGTATAAATAATTATATAATAGGGACAAATTATTTCTTCTGGTTGCCGGTTCACTAAGGAAACAGTTATCCAGTCACAGTTACAAGGTGAAAGATAACTATTGGACTGGCGTGTCAGAGCAGCAGGTGCTGGAGGTTGAATGCAACTAGCAAGCAGGGATGGATGTACAGCCAGCCACCTGGACGAGCCGGGCGGCCTCCACACCTGCAGGCGGTTGAGGTGGGGGCAGAGGAGACTGGTTCTGACGGCCAGGTGGTGGCGTCTCTTCCCCCCCCCCTCTCCCCCCCGCCAACTTTATCATGGCTAGTCAAGCACATCTGATACCTCGTGACACAGATTGAAAGTTTACAAATTGTTAGCGTCGTGAAAAATTTGCTGACGTGCTTGTCCGTGCCTGTTTGTCTGCTGATCCGCCTCAGATTATCTGACTCCTTTTAGTGTTCAGTGTATTTTTAGTTGTTTAAGATTCAGCTAGTGGCACAAAAAGTTTCAAGTAGCACGGGCTATGGTGAGCCCGTAGTGGACTTACCTGGTACAGGAGCGGGACTGTAACCTGGTATTTTTGGGCTGCTTGCATTGATATTGACAACTTCTAAAAGAGGTAATACATAAGAGTTGAAAATATTTAATTATAAAGAGCTCATAAATCAAGATGATCTGTGAAAGATCAACTAAGAAGCTCACTGGCACTAGCAATTCTTGTGTATATAACTCGGGCACTGAATTAGATATTTAGAAAGCTTATACATGGTTAAGTGTACAAAGTTCTAGACACGTAAACATCTAGAGGTCTATGCTCAAGGTCTGGTAGTTACTGGTACTGGCAATTGTCTGTACAAAGGTGTCTGGAGAGCTTGAGAGTGAGTATTAACCAAACTTGAACAGCAGATTTTTTTGTCATTTATAGAATTGTTAACTTGTAGTCCAAACAAAGGATAATTTGTGTTAAATTCCATTGGTAGCATATATTTTTAGACTGGAAAATAAACATTCATTAAACAAGCACAGGAGTTCAGAACTGGATGACTGGATATTAGCAGTCTACAATATAGGAACTTCACAGTGTTATTCACCGAATTAATTTGTGAGGACCATATGTGAAGGCGATAATGACTTAAAGAACTACGTACTAAATGTTATTTTCAGAAAAGTGAATTGATAATAACTACGCTTTTTGTGTAGGATAAAACAGGGGATTGCATTGTGTTGCAGGTACTGGTAATGTCAACCCGTCTTCCTAACAGCACGTCCCATATTGATGTATATTTTACCTAAGGCCAAAAACTCGTGCTAGAAAATTATAGCAGCTCGCGAAAACAGGTTGTGGAGGCAGCCCGAGGGTGAGGGTGTTGCATAAAACTGAAGATGTTCGTAATGACCCCGTGGAAGTCTTACCTACCCTCTACCTTGTGGAGGCAGGCCGACTTGATTGTGAGGGAGCGACCAGGCCTCACGGTTGGTCGTCTGGTCAGCCAGGTTGTTGGACGCAGCTGCTAGTAACCTGTCGTATGAATCACAGCCTATTTAATCAGGTATTCTTTGGAGGCTTTGCGCTTTTGGCGGCTTTATTTTTGTTGTTGTTCAAAGCCAACCATGGCGGCTTTGTTTGCATTTAATAGTTTGAGCTCCGAAGCACTACAAGGTTGTACATAACAATATTAACCTTCTATTGTGAAGATTCGAAGATCGTAAACTCTTAATAAACGTGAATAAAGCCGTTATGATTGTTAAAAGATGTACAGGTTTCGTAAGTGGTTGCGTAATGCTAGATGAATCCCGGTCCAGGTCTTTGGGCTTAAAATAGGTTTTTAAGCGAAGTGCTCTTTTTGCCATGGCGTGAAGCGTGGGCTGTCCGCCCATGGTAAGGGCCCTCGGGTATCTCTCGGGATCTAATCCTTTTCTCCATATTGGACTTGAGCGCCGTGCTTGTGCTTTTTTATATATCTTTATAAATATGGATTGGCTGGTATCACTATACGGACATCTTTCGCTGTGTATGGATGTTAATTAGTTAATAACTATATTTTAACTTTAGAGGTTAGAAATAATCTGTTAGTTCAGTAGATGCAAGGACGATTTTGTTGACGTTTTTGTATGATAAGAGTAATTTATTTGCGTTGAAAGTGGAGGGTAATTTGAGTGGTTTTGCTAGATGAAAATGTTTGGGGTTTATTAAAGCATCTGGTGGTCTCTGGAGGTGGGATCTCCCCCACTGTTCATTATCGTGTGCACGTCGCCCCACTCGCTTATTAATGGGTAAGAATTATTAAAGAAATGTCTCCCACTCTTCAGTATTTGGCGCTTAGCCGCCTTTCATTCGTCTTCATTCTTGTGTGCTAAATATCTTCCACCCTCTACCAGGCCAGGAGTCATCAAGTGCTTACGCAACCACTTACGAAACCTGTACATCTTTCCCTAATCATGGCGGCTTTGTTTACATTTATTAAACAGTTTGCGAGCTTGGAAACTTCGCAATACAAGGTTATTATTGTTATAAATAACATCGTCGTGCTTCGGAGCTCATAAATTGTTTAATACATGTAAACAAAGTTACCATGTTTGAAGAAAGATGTACGCGATTTATAACTGATTGCCTTCTTATTCTGTGCATTTTTCTGGTTATAGATCGGGACGGGGTGACATTGATCCTTGGAATCACCGTAAGGTAACCTCTAGATAGTCCCAGAGAGGAGCAGGAACGGAGGGCCATGATCACTACATACAAAATATAGCGAGGGAACAGACAAGGTGTACAAGACCACCCTCGTTAAATTGAGGAAATAGGACAGGGCGACATAAAGGGAAGCTCTAGATGCACACGATTCATAAGTGGCCGTGTAAGTGACAGTGTGTGGAATGCACTGAATGGAGAAGTCGTGAAAGCCAACTCCATTTACAACTTCAAGGCCAGATACGACGAAGAACTCAAACGTCACTAAAGTTAACAAGAAAACAACACACCAGTGACAAAAATGGCAGAAGGCGGATCATAAAGTGCTATGCCTCACTCATCTGGTGTGTATATTAGGTAAGCACCACCACAACACTACCATCCAGGACATCCCACCACGTACCCAAGTGCCATGTACTACACTACACCAGAAAGGTTACCGGTGCCAGCAGATGTCACCTTCCCCTAGGCGGTGACGAGAGCCAGGTACCGCTTACGCCCAGGTGCCACCTACTCGCACTGGCCTCCGTCCCCTGCACGCCTTCATCACACCAAACGACAGTCCTACGCCCCAACCTACATGTGGCATCATGCAAATTAAATAAGCCAGAGAGCCAGCCAGTAACTCTAACACTCTCACTCTAACCCACTATCTCTCCAACTCTAACACACTCTCACTCTAACCCACTATCTCTCCAACTCTAACACACACTCACACACAGATGGGGCTGGAGAGTTAATGGCTGACCTTTGCAAGAACATCACTGAAGTTCTTGCAGTATTCCGAATAAAAGATGGCAGCAAAAGTGTATTTCACGGGCCTAACCGAGGTGTTAATCTTTTTACTTCAATTTCATTTTGTGTCTTGAACTGAGGGAATTGTAGCGGTTTCCGCGAAT
This sequence comes from Procambarus clarkii, assembly GCF_040958095.1. NCBI lineage: Eukaryota > Metazoa > Arthropoda > Malacostraca > Decapoda > Cambaridae > Procambarus > Procambarus clarkii. The sequence goes on along the minus strand of NC_091242.1, from coordinate 5,533,268 downwards.
GTGGCAGGTTACCAGGACGAGGTCCCCGAATGTTAACAACTTAGCCTTTACCATTCTATATAATACCATTAGCATTATATAAAGTAAATAAATGTAACATGATAAATAGTTTGCAAACCAATTTTCATTTGTTTAGAATCAATACAAAATGTAATGGCTCTCTATAAAATAGAATGTGTGTCCAAAGTAGGCGGCCAGTCGACGTCGGACACATACCTCCAAAGTATGGAAGTATCGGGCTAGTCGGAGTCGGCCCCAGTGCCTCCTTTTACAAAATATCGGCATTCATAGCGACACCGTGGGGATTTTTGTATTAAGTCTGAAATCAGGGGATTGTTTTCCCAGAGTGTTTTTGGGCAATTTTTCAGGGCTTCATAAATACATTTTCTGAGAGAGAATGGGAGGAATGAGTGGGGTCAGAAAGGTGGAGGGAGAGGTGAGAAGGAGGGAGTTAAGATAGAAGAGGGGGATCCAAGCACAGCTGAGTTATTCATTTTAGTATAAAATAAATCATAAAATAAAACCCTTTTAGTATAAAAATAATGCATGATGCAGCTAACCTCGCAGGGTGACTGGTAGGACAATCGTCATAGGCCGGTCGAGGTTAGTCCCTATGCTCTCTTTGTAGGAATCTGCCTCCGTATCTTCATGAAGTCGGCGTAGCTGATAAATATTCAGGGTTTTCCAACACTTAATTGGCCTAACCTCTTGGAGTCGGCGCTATCACTGCCCAGTACGCACTCTAGTAAACTATATATCGAGGTTCTTGTCTTCCAGGTCGTTCTTGCACTAAGCTGAGCAGTGTTCTTGGTCTTGGGCGTTTTGATCTATTCTGGACTGTAGCGTAAAAACAGTCAAGATTGTCGCACGAGACAATAAGTTTCCAAACAAGGAGGCTGTCTTATTGGGCAGCCCTTCACATCCTGGGCGGCGGCGACAGTGCTAACGGACCTGTACAGATGTCCTAAAGGCAAGCAGAGGCGACTTACAGGTGTGCGTGTCGGGTGTATTTACCCCTGTTTTGTGTTCTTTGTCACGGGCTAAGTCTCCACCCATAAGAGGTGAGGGGGTGATTATAGTATTGCAGCTCTAGCATGTGTGCTTATTTTGTCTGATTTACTTGTTAATGTTAGAAAGTACATGTATAATGAAAGCATGTGTGTGTGTGTGTGTGTGTGTGTGTGTGTGTGTGTGTGTGTGTGTGTGTGTGTGTGTGTGTGTGTGTGTGTGTGTGTAGCCCCGAGATAGTGGGGTATGTAGTCCCAAGGGAGTGGGGGAATGTAGCTCCGAGGGGAGCGGGTGTAGCCGGTCACTTGAAGGTGCAGTATTAGGGTGGTGAGTAGATACGACCACGCCAGCCTAAGGCGCCCCCCCCGCACCACCTACAGGGGCCTAGTCGCCTCCGGCCTGGCTGGGAACATCACATCATACAGTCCATCCTCCTAAGGTTTCCCAACGTCAAGAAAACAGTCAATTTAAAGTGTCCTCTCCTAACTTACCAGAGAACCCAAAACAGAAAACGGGACAATACGTCAGTTTAGCGAGCCGCTTCCATTGTCTAGACCGACGATTTTTGGCCTTACGTAACCTTATGGTCGAAACAACCATTTCGACCTTATGGTCGAAATGCGACGTTCTTTACACAACCCGTTACCTTGAGGTGCTTCCTCGCAGCCTGACGTACCGTCCCCATAAAAATAACGTCTTTTTCCCTCGTATGCACGCTATGGCCAAAAATTAGACGTACAGTAATTTGAAATGAAATTACAGGAAGTGATGTACTGTCCCGTTTTCTGTTTGAGTCCTCCGGTTTACTCGATAAGGTTAAGAGAGGAAACTTTCAATTAACGTTTTTCCTGACGTTTTGAAACTTTTAAGAGAATTTCCTCCCCCTCCTAACCTACCAGAGGACCCTTAACTTAACATTTTAGATTTTTTTTTTATTTTCAAATTACGTCCATTTTCAGCCATACGGGCAGACAGCCAAATTCAGACGTAATTTGTAAGAGGACGGTAATTGTAAGAGTTGGCAGCCTCACTGACCAGGCGGGTTGGTATGGCAGCTTGGCAAGGAGAGACATGGCCGGGGCGCGGCCGGCCCTCAGCTTATGTAGTAGTAGGTATGCAATACACGACCAGTATGTGTGTGTCCCCCTCCTCTCTTGATTTGCCACAACGTACACGATATGGGGTACTAAAATGCACGAACCCCAGCCACCCTCCTAACCTAACCAACGTACGCATAGAAAACATGGATATTTGTGAGCAGCTACTTTTCATAGTACCCTTTATTTTGTACGGTGGGGAATATTGCGTAAAAAATATGGCGTATTACTTGAGAAGACGGTGAAGAAGAGGTTCCTGCAGTGACCTTCCTCACAGTGTGTGTGACCAGTGTCCGCTCACCCTTCACAACCTCGTCCCCAAAATGAGTTTCATTCCAAAATGTGTTAAGTTATATTTTGGTTTGTCTAAATCATGAAATTATACAATGGTTATTTAGCATTGAGTATTAGTGATAAATTTTTTGCCATTTTTGTTAACTATAGTAAGTGGTTTAGTTTGATGTATTTTGACCTAATACATTTTAGTGTATATGTTAAATAGGAAGGTGTGTTTAAGAGATGAATCTGGCCCTTAAACACAATGGTGGTGTTCATAAACATGTAGTCATGTTCTTGTTACGCTTGAGTGATCATTAGGAAAGTGATGGTTGGCTGAGCGGCAGGAAAGTCATGAGCAACTGGGAGCTTAACACTTGCTGTTTGTCTTACTTATTTACTCCCAGTCAAGAGCTACATGCACAGGTATGCCTTGGCTGCGAGGCGTTCAGTCTTACCAAGAGTGTGTGTGTTCAGCCTCGCCTCATTGCCTGCGGGGATTGCTGTAGAATATTTGAGGGTTGCAACATACCTACCGTGCCTTGATTCCGGGATCAATGTCACCACGGTCCAGTCTCTGACCAGGCTTCCTGGTTGGTGGTCTGGTCATCCGGGCTGTTAGGCGCAGCTGCTCGTAGTCTTAACTTAAGAGTCTGGGCTCGGTTGATCAGGTATCTTTTGGAGGAGTTTCCTTGGAGGAGTTTCAAACTAGTTGTGTACCTTATGTATAGAGGGAGAGTGGTGGCAATTGTTGTGCCCTTAATTGGAGAATCTCGTTACTCTCTAGGCTGGGAATTCTTGTATTTATTCCAGAAAGCCTTTGACTTAAAATAATGAAGGTTGTGAAAGGAAACATACTGGTGTAGTGAATAAGGGGTGTAATATAGGGGGTGTGGAGGAAGGTGTAGTTTCCTGTGGTGGGTGTGGTTTGATTTTACATTGTGGCCGCTGGAGGAGGCTTGCTAATTGTGCACCCAAACTCATCCTGTGAGCGGTAGCCCACAAAGGATTAGAGAGAGCACGAAAGGTCTTAATCAGGCCACAGCGAAGATTTTTTCATTTACAATTTCACCTATTTTGCACACTTTATAATTATAATGACAGCTAGTATTAAACACTTTGCACCGCAACATCTATGATTTGTCAACATATTATTATACATGGCAGGTAATTCTTTTTGTTAATACATTAAACAATTTTCAGTTTACATGAAAGCAAAGAGTTGGTAAGGAAGGCCCAGTTTCGTGCGGTAGTATAACACGTCACCAGACTGTGAGCCTCAAATTAAGTTATTGAAGCTGAATAAAACCCAAATGTTATAACGTCTTTAACAGTTTGTGAACATTCAATAAAACTTTTAGTAATAATAATAATAATAATGAACAGAAAACATCAGGTAATATATCTGGTATTATTAGTATAATAAATGTATAAACTGTATTAATAGAAAAGTCTTACCAATGGACATAGGCTGCGTGCTGTTTCGTAAACCACCACACTCACCAAAATGTAGTTTTTTATTGTCAGTTGTAACTTGCATAAGTTGAAACTATTCCCATTGTGTTGCCTAAGTCATGCCTAGTAGCGTTGTTAAGTTTAGATTATTCCATTGGTTGTAGTGAATGTGCGGCGTGTAGCGCTTTTCTGCTGGCGTGTACCGAGACGAGGCTAGTCTCAGGCCGGGCTTGGGCAGTAGAGGAAGTCTGAAAAACTACAGATTAACTACTGATCGACCCGAAACAACCCTTATCAAGTTTCCAGAATTGGGCAGGGTGTAGGAGAGTGGATAGAGCACACACTAATTACTAGTACATTCCATTTTGTATATTCGAAAATTTTACTCCAAGAACTTTCTTACAATATTTCTTCCCTATTTTCAAAGCAAATTTGCCTCTGGTCAGTAAATTGACCCCTTAATATTTCATGCTACTCCCCCCCCCCCCCCTTCACCCGCACTAGCGGAAAGAAAGTGCACTGAAGCACACCTGAAGAGTCGTTGTTGCAACAAAACAATTACGTGCGGTCCAGTAAATAACAGAGTGTGTTGCTATAAATTGGCGCGCGGAATGTTGCCATTTTTGTTGGCCGCTCCGGGTCGTCAGTTAAGGCGTATACCAATTGATCATTTAATATCACTAATATGGTTTTTATCTTTTATCATCGTTGTACCGACCAAGTCAAAACAACAGACCGCAGAACACTTGCTTAATTGTGGTAGTTTCCAGACAATAAAAATATTGTTATCAAATATATCTATTTTTCTATGGCGTATAGATAGAGAGGCTTACACTAGGCTAATTTTATAAACTAAGTTGAGTGGCTTTCATTGGTTATTATAGCACAAGGACTCCGGACAGACTCCATAAACAATTCGTGAACAGCTGACCACCACGACCATATTGATGGTACACAACTGACCACCACCACCACAGTGATGGTACACAACTGGCCACCACCACCACAGTGATGGTACACAACTGGCCACCACCACCACAGTGATGGTACACAACTAGCCACCACCACCACAGTGATGGTACACAACTAGCCACCACCACCACAGTGATGGTACACAACTGGCCACCACCACCACAGTGATGGTACACAACTAACCACCACCACCACAGTGATGGTACACAACTGGCCACCACCACCACAGTGATGGTACACAACTGGCCACCACCACCACAGTGATGGTACACAACTGACCACCACCACCACAGTGATGGTACACAACTGACCACCACCACCACAGTGATGGTACACAACTGGCCACCACCACCACACAGTGATGGTACAAAAGATTGTGAAGGACCTTCCCTTCGTGGTGTTGTAGATCAATAGTAACAAGTGATTAGATAACCTCCCACTTAAACCAGCAGATCCTGAGTGAGAGATAAAATAAGGTTGTTGTAAACATTTAGGAATATAAATAACATTAGGTATATTGTCGACCGCCGAGATTATTGTAACAATTACAACAGCAGTAGACGCGAGGAGCAAAATGAACACTACGGATAATGACAATATAAATAATAGACCAACTTAGTATATTAGCACAACAAGACGTGTGCGATTATAAATAACAAAAGTAATGTCATTGTATTGATGTTCTTTCTTCACTTAACGACCTTGCCTCCCCCCCCCCCCTCCCGTAAGCCCGTGACCAGGGAGATTTATTTTACCTTGAGCCCGTCACCGGCAGCCGTGTGTCGTGTCCGAGCGATGAGGAGCTCCGTGCCCAGTGTTCGTGCCAGTGGCAACATTGTTGGACCTGTAATCAATATTGTTGCACAGTCACATGCTGGCCGACCGGCCGGTGACATTTTTATAAAATCTTGTTAGTCATGTGCATTGTTGTTGTGTGATTAAATCTTTTTTTCAAATTTAAAAAAAAAATGTTCATGGCTATTAATGGTTCAGTTGCTGAACTTATTATGTGCCTCTGTAACCCTCTCTGTCACCGTCAAGGGCATGGGTATGGGGCGCATAATAAATGACTATACTAACCTGGGAACACTCACTAGTTAGAGAGAGAGAGATATACACAATATCACCAGTACTTCTTATCCACTCAAAATGTTTCTATAATCCTTCATTCTTCATGTAAATGAGCTTATATAGTTGGAAATGTTTTCTGCCCACAAACCGCCATTTCCACCCATAAAGAGCCACGCGAGTGACCGTCTACCAGGTGTTGCGAGTCATGTATCATATTGACAAGTTCCGCCCGGTGGAGGTCACGGAATAAAATCACGGTCGACTAAGAAATGTTGCAGTTCGATGTAAAGATTACCTTGCCCACCGTACCTGATTGATTGAGTGATGAAGATTAAGCCTAAAATAATTAAGGGTTATCTTCATCAATGAGCCAACCTTACCTGAACACTCGTCAGCTCACAGCTGCCACATACATACACGGGAGCAACCGCAGCCTGTGTTGCAACAGTCATCCCTCACTACCTCAAGTGATGTAAGTGATGCCTGCTTGTATTTCCCTGCGGGAGGGTGAACGTGTCAATGTATCAACTGCCCTCACTAAGTGTCGCCAGTGGCTGCAGAGGTTACGGCCACAGGTCTTGATAGTGTGGTGTAGCGACAACCACGTCCCCTCGCCCACTCTCTCGTCTCTCGTCGTCATCCCCCTCATCCCTCTCCTCGCCCCTCATCCCTCTCCTCGCCCCTCATCCCTCTCCTCGCCCCTTCCTCATCCCTATCCTCGCCCCCTCCCATCCACCCTCTCGCCCCCTCCCGTCCACCCCCTCGCCCCCTCATTCACTCGTGGATGAATAAGGAAAATACATGGTTTGCCTCGCTCGTAGAGCGGGCTTGTTTCTTAACACCTATCTGTAGTATACTGCCGCTGTTGTCTTCCGTGGGTCTTCCTCTGTTTGTCCTCCCGCTCGTTCACGGCCTTCCTCCCTTCCTCTTCTCCCTCCCTCCCCACTTTTGACTTCAGCATCATCATCTCCACCTCCTCACAATTTTCCTTATTTTATTTTACTAGTAATCCATTGCCTTTAATTTTTGTTCCGTGTTCTCTATAACTTCCTCGCTTGGTCATAATCAGCGCCATTCTCAAGCTTCATCTCTGTTGCCTGATCCTACTTGTAAGCTCCCTACTTTCTAAATACCCCTCTACATGTTGCCTCCGTGACCCCTGCAGTGAGACTCCCCTCACCGTGACCCTTTAAATGGAGCCTCTTATTGATCCGTCTCCCTGGGTGGGGCCAGGGAGTATGGAGGGGACCAAAGGACCGCGGTTGGACCAAAGAGCTGCAGCTCAACCCCCGCAAGTACAACTAGGTGAGTATACCCGGGTAGAGACGGAGGGAAGCCAGGAGAGAGCTGAGCCTTTGTGTCAAGACACTGTCAAGATTAACCTAAGTTCCAGCCAGGGCCACGTGCCTGGTGAACCTCCCTGGCCGACTTGCCAGGTCGGCACCAGGCCTCTTCCTCCCTGGCTGTAGCTTGGAGTTATGTTTGTACTTGTATTTCAATAGATTTGTTCGTCAACGTAATAATTTGTATATTTTCCCTTGCGGTTCCTTGCAGGGTCGGCGTTCGATCTCCAATGTTCCAAGTATTTGGGCAACATTCCTTCACTCCGTTCTCGTATCCCATCTTCTTGTACTCTTATCCCTCCCGAGTAATATATAAAGTCATAGTGCTTAGCGGTGTACTACTTGACTATGTATTGTACAACAATACTACAGTGGTTGTTGTTATAGATTCAACTACTCTGAACAAAAGTTGCAAGTAGCAGGGTCTATGGTGAGCCCGTAGTGGACTGACCTGGCACAGGAGCGGAGCTGTACATGTGTTCGACGTATGAATTACAACCAGACTGATCACATATCCTTTGGGGTGTTAATTAAGTTTTCCTTTGAACACCGCGATATATATGTACATGTATATATAACATGAACAATTGTGTAACTGGTTTCAAAAGATTTTCACTTGCTTAGCTAAGTGAACAATGGGGTGAACTGAACCCATTATATGCCTCTGTAACCCTTTCCACCACCGCCCTCGGGATGAGTATGGGGTGCATAATAAAGAAGGAAATTCAATTGAAAATTGAACACCGCGAGAGGTCGGCTTGCAACGTTCCCCCCCCCTATATATTTTATTTCCTGTCTTCTCTCCGCATTATCAGCGCGTGTTCACCTCAAGGATCACCTGATCATAGCCTTATCATTCCCATTCTCAGTGTGTTAACCTCTCGCCACCTTTGACACATTTTGTTATACGGTGGACAAATCTTGGGAGTTCTTATCGCGGGTTTCTCATTAGAAACAATGGTTTCTCTCCGCACAATACAGCCATATTATGTGCTGAACAGATCACCGAGATTGTTGTTCTTGTACGAGAGCTTTCATCTCATTTGAGTTGATCCTATTCCCTCTCCCTCTCTAAACTCGGGTTCGGTAGGCCTTACGACAAAACATTTTAGCAAATACGTTTTCGGGAGGTTGAACACCATTTGCCCCATATTAATTAACCTAATGTGTGTGTGTTACTGTGGTAGAAGGTCCAGTAAAACAGCAGAGAGCAGGCGTCAAAGGTAATATTAGGCAATGCCTAATACTACTTAGTGCCTAAGATAATGCCTTAATAATAATAATCTTTTAATGTCTAAAAGATAATGTCTATGTGCAGAACGAAAAGTAATTATATTTAACTTCCGGGGAGGTAAATATTGTAACAAAAATAATAAGCTGGAAGGTACTTGACCCGCGGAGTTAATGTGTCAGTCGTGAGTATGGCTCTCTTATCTGTCGCTCCAGTAGGCTACCAACTTGTTTACTTGACAAACTTATTAATATATGAAAGTTGTTCGACTTCGCGGCATTTTATCGTTAATATGTTTTGTTTAGCAAAGCTTTATTTATGTTCTCATATTTTTGCTTCTAAACTTTTTTTTTCTCTGAGTAGTGTCACGTGACCTGGGTGAAACCAGAGAGGGAGGCGGCGGTGGAGTAAGCGTGTTCCTTTTCATGTTTGTGTAATTATATGGCAGTATTGTGGAGACGTGCAAGTTGAGTTTAGTTATTAGTGATCACATTTATATTGATGCTTGCAAATTTAGATTTTTAAAGGGTTGCAAATAATGTTATTGCTAATGTGAAAATGAAAGTTAATATTAGTTTTTGTTTGGTTTTGTTACTTAATAGTTAATTATTCTTGATTACGAAAATCAATGACATTTCATGCCTACTTAAAGTTGAGTGTTGTAATGAATCATTGTCCTGTTAATTCTCTAGTGAATATATGTAGGCTTGTAAGCTTAGGAAATTTTAAGACCTACCATATATCAACTGGACAATGTTGAAATTGCCAAAATATGAATAAAAAAAAATCTGGGATTCTTATCTACAAGATAAGACAGCTAATGTGAGTCTTCATCTTTATCATGCTCTTGTTTGGCTCCCACTTATATTTTGCAGCTCAGTTTAGACAACGTATTATAGGGACATAAATTACCTTGTGGCTGTGCATAGAAGGCTAGCAAAGTTAATCTTGTGCCTCAGGAACCATCCTTATGTAGACATATTAAATTAGCCTACTTGTTATTATTTAGAAAGGCGAAGAGTAAGGAAGGTATGATAAAGTATGCAAATCGAGGAAAAGTGCAGATAACAAGGGTAATGTTAATACTGTGCTAAGAATGTCAACACAAGATAGAACACGAAACAGTGGATTCAAATGGGTAAACATTAAATTCAGAAAATAACTTGATAAATACTGTACTGGCTTATGTTAATTTCCAGAAGTTCCTGAATTTTGTAAAAAAAAAAAGGGGGGGGGGGATTTTAAATGTACAACTAATTATGAATAACTTTTTAAAATTTAAATGAGCTTGTGGTTTTGTCAATAGGCCTCCTGCAGTTTCTCTGCTATTCTTTTGTTTTTCCAATTAAACATTAATTGTCTGGTTAATTAGGTTATTGTTGAGTTTACAATAATCTAATTTAGTTTTTAAATTTACAGTAGTGACCTTTTCAGTTCGGATAAAAAACAAATATTAACAGCGAAATGCGCAAAACCGATGCTTAGGCTATGTTTTTACAAGTATAATATTTTTAGATTTTAAAATATCTTTAGTTTTAAATGAAAAAGATGATCCTCAAATAAAAGTTAGATATACAATCGCTGTGAACTGCAACACCTCGAATAATGGAAAAGCTAAAAGAGAAGATACACTCTCAGTGATGCATTAGTGGACGCACTCAACTCCAGGTTGTGTAGAGTGCGGGTACAGCAGGGAGTGAAGGTTACAGTGGAGTGGTCGTAAACACTTCGGTGGCAACACAGTGACGTGAGCAATGTTGGGTCTACCAGGTTATGACTACCAGGTTATGACTCTACCACTGTTTGATAGTTATTACCCTTTACGAGGGCCTTAGATGTGTGCATGTCGGCAATTTTGTCGGATTAATTCGCCACAACTTTGCATATAAAGGGGAAAAAACATTGATTCCGTAAGAGCTGTCATGGTTATCTGCAAGGAACACTATTTTAATGGTTTAGATCCGTTCTGGACATAGGTGTCATCAGGATAGGCATGTAGTAATGAATTATTGTTTACCAGAGTAGGAGGAACTGTAAAACATGCTAAACAGCTCGATTGAAAGTGCAATAAATAACTTAAATATATATTTTTTTAACATAATGGGCACAAGTTTTTATTTAAAGATTTCCATCTATAGTTATCAGGAGAATTACCAACTAGCCGACCTCTCTTGGTGTTCTAAAAATAACTTGATAAACACCTTCAAAGTATACCTGATCAACCGGATTGTAATTCACACCTCACACACTGCGAACAGCGGCGCCTAACAGCCAGGTTGACTAGACTACCAAGTAGAAGTCCTGGTCAGAGGCCGAGTCGCGGGGATATTGATCCTCTGAATCACCTCTAGCTAAGGTGACCCCAACACTCAAGAGTAAACTGTATTGTCGTCCTCTAGGGAGTCTACGTCCTCTAGATTCTAGAACATCCCAGATAAGCCTGCGGCGGCCGGCGAAATGCATACTCCAACAGCCTAGTTGAATAGACTGACATTCTGAATGGAGGCTTGGCAAGACATCGTCCCTTGGAGAGGGAGTGAGGGGTATGTGATCTGGGAACCACCATTAAAGTTTACAGTTTGCTATCCATGATTATTTCAAGCGAGGGCTGTTTTGTGTTCATTTAAATAAGTTTGTTAATGCAATCATTTAATTGATCACCGTTTCAGCCCCGCTCCTGTGCCAGGTAAGTCCACTACGGGCTCACCATAGCCCGTGCTACTTGGAACTTTTTGTTCCCAGCAGCTGAATCTTAAACAACAACAACATTGAATTGATATTGATAAATGGCCGAAGTAAATTGGCCTTAAAGGCTAGGCTGGCTAGGCTTTTGACGTATGTTAGACTTATTCCTACGTGGAACGAGGAATATATACCTCTTGATAAATTTATAAGTTGTATACATAAGTCACATTTCAGCCACGTGTATCAATAATACACATTTTACATTACTTTTCAGGCTTTGCACTCTTTTGGTCTTTACTTTTTTGGAGTACGAATTCCTTGGTTTTACACGACGTAAGGTACACTTAAGTTTTAGATGTTTACTGATTGTTTCTGTCCCCAGGTACGTTGTTGACCCGTAAGAGACTACGAGCTCCTGGCAAGGTGAGTTTAGATGTGTACTGGTGGACGTGTTGTGCTGCCCACATGCACCTTCCAAATGTAAACAAACCATAGCTTGTTTGTTTGATTCTCCAATAATTGTTAATTATTTGAGAATGAGACAAATTTACACGACAGGTTAATGAGAGGTGTCTCGACCTTTGGTATGTGTAGATCACAGTGTGAGGGGTTACCTTTGTAATCAGGAGGGTATATAAAAAAAAATAGTAGTTAGTAAACAGTTAATTGACAGTTGAGAGGCGAGTCGAAAGAGCAAAGCTCAACCCCCGCAAACAGAACTAGGTGAATACAAGTACGTGAATACAGACAAGGGATATATGCACCGAAAGGTGTACTCGAATTTTTGGTGTATGTGAACAGAGATTTACTTTAGTCCTGGACACTGCTCAGGACTGTGTAGCAAGAGCAACCTTTCTCACTTAAAGACACACGTAATAAATGGTTGTCAATGACCGGGTATGTGATGAATGCAACAGTGTATCACTGTCGCACCTCACTACACAGAATTAGGTTTCAGCTCGAGTAATATTTACTGTACTAATAAATTACCAGTGTAATTTTTTTTTGCCATCTTGAAAGAAAATTACTGTGTACAACGGTTTTTTTTTTTTTTTTTTTTTTTTTTTTTGCTACATCTAGTGAGCGATGCGAGGCAGGACAAGGCCGTCACGGTCCATTAAATTCACAATTGGTAAAGGGGGAAGGCAATGTCCGTCTTCATCACACTATATAATGCCTTAACATGTTGTGTTTAGCTCACGATAGGTATTTGTTGTAAAGTTGCACCTGTGGTCATGGTCCGTGTAATACGCAGGATGTGCATCACGTCCCACTTGATCCACATCCTTGTCTATTACATTGATTGATGTACCCCCGGGGAGCCGGTCGGCCGAGCGGACAGCACGCTGGGCTTGTGATCCTGTGGTCCTGGGTTCGATCCCAGGCGCCGGCGAGAAACAATGGGCAGAGTTTCTTTCACCCTATGCCCCTGTTACCTAGCAGTAAAATAGGTACCTGGGTGTTAGTCAGCTGTCACGGGCTGCTTCCTGGGGGTGGAGGCCTGGTCGAGGACCGGGCCGCGGGGACACTAAAAAAAACAAAGCCCCGAAATCAACTCAAGATAACCTCAAGATACACGAACTGTCGAGAACGTCAGTGTCTTGCGGATACAGCTGTAGTTTGCGCTTGTATTATTGAGCAAGGCTATTGATCCATGTGTGATAAACACACTAGACACGTGGAAGTGACTACGCTGAATGATAGTTGACAAGTTACTTAACAAATAGGGCGTCGCAGTGCTGACATTATTTGTATATGCAAATAAAAGCCCATGTAGGATAGATGATCCGCTCGAGGGACGCTCTGGTATGCAAGTGTGTGTAGGAAAACGGTGTTTGGCAGATTGTTTACCTATTGTGGTGTTTTGTTTGTAAGTGTTTGTCGGTACCAGGGCCAGAGGTCGTTAAGTATTTACTTAGGAAGCCTATTACATTGATTACATCTTTGCTCGATTATGGCGGCTTTGTTTGCATTTATTTTAGTATCTCACAGCTTCTAAATGCCACAACCAAGGTTATTATTGTTATAAACAACCTGGTAGTCGTTCGGAGCTCATAAACGGTTCAGTAAATGTAAACATTGCCGCCATAGTTGAGGAAAGATGTACAGGTTTCGCAAGTGGTTGCTTAAATGCTTGATGAATCCCGGGTGCTGATCAACCAATAATCTGGGTTGTTGGATCGGAAATGTTTATCTTTTTTCGTGAGACTAGTAATAACTTTTTCTTTACCATACGTGGGTTATGAAAATGTCTTATTTAACGGTTTTCAAATGATTGGTCTTTAGGATAAGAACATGTGTTGATGTTACAGAGTAATTATCAGAATTATTCACTTGGTAGGAACACAAAAATGCCGTCTCCCCACCCGCCGTGACACAGACTGCGTAGAGGTCTGTGTCACGGACTGTGAATGCCAGCCAGCCAACCGCCTTTTGAAGCAGCCCTGGAGATCGTCTCACGAATGTCTCCTAGTTGCTGCTGCCGTAAGATTCATTTTTCCTTTTCTCGAAGTCGTGGGTGAAAATATATATGCTTCTATAGGCAATAGCACGAGGAAGGCTTTGGTTATCGAATATTTTAAATGTTATCAGCCTCGTGTTACCGCCAGTACGGACCCCGTGTCATTTACAACCCAAGACTCATTTCCGTAGATTCGTCGTCCACAGCGTTATCATAATTACAACAGCTGTGTTTACAGTAAGGCCACCGCGGCTACCATCACCTCCCAGGTACTTGACTCGCTGAACACTGGCATCTCTACCAGTAATACAGTAGTCTGACCACTGACACCAAGATTATCGCTGCCAGTAATGGCACTAAAGCCACCACCACCACCACCCAGGCGAGTACTAAATCAACAAGACGCACCACAGCGCCTGCATGAACATTAACATTTAGTACAAGCATCAACTCGTACCACCAGTCCCACTCCATGCCTTGGGGTTTTCCTCGAGCCAAGAGGCAGCATCAGCAGCATCCTGGGTGGGCTGGCTGGCTGCGGTGTGACCCAACTTGCTTGGATCAATCTCTCAGCGGCCTTGACCCCTGTCACTGTCGCCGCCAAGTCTTAATCACCACCACCATTACCACAAGCACCACAAACACCACCACCACCACCACCACTACCACCACCACTACTACCACCACTACTACTACTATCATCACCACCACCACAAGCACCACCACCATTACCGTAGAAGAGGTAAAAAACTGCCGGAGGAACTAGATGTGACAAAATCATTGGGACCTGACATAATCTCACCATGGCTGCTGAAGGAGCTTGCAGAAGTACTTTGTCAACCATTATCTAATTTTTTTAATAAAATTCTTCAGACGGGAAATCTCGCAGATCTGAAAAAAAGCTTAACAGTCTCAATATTAAAAAAAAAAAGATAGACAGGCGGCACCAAATTACAGACCAGTGTTGTTGACAAGGATTCCGCGTCAAGTGCTGGATAAAGTAATTAGATTGCGAATTCTGCAGCATCTGGAGAGGATGAACTATGTGAGAGGTCATCAGCATGGGTTTAGTATTTTTAACTCTTGTCTGAAAAACTTGAAAGTTTTATGACAAGGTTATTTAAACGGGAAAAACAAGACGGTTTATTGTATTCTTAGATTTTCAACAAGCATTTGACACTGTTCCTCATGAAAGACTGGTGTACAAGATGGAGAGACAGGCGGCTGGGATAACTGAGAAAGCACTGAACTGGAACACCTGAATGGGAGAAAGCAAATAAGTGCCAGACTAACTGGGCTGTAGTAGATATGTGGTCCTGCGGGCCACTCCAAGCAACAGACTGTTGCACCAAGCTCTCACAAGTTGTGCCTGGCCTCGTACAGAGTTTAGGGAGTAGAAAAACTCCCACAACTTCATCCAGGTCCGGGTACAGTCAAATATGAGGCTTCAAAATAAGAAGAATGTAAC
Source organism: Procambarus clarkii (assembly GCF_040958095.1). NCBI lineage: Eukaryota > Metazoa > Arthropoda > Malacostraca > Decapoda > Cambaridae > Procambarus > Procambarus clarkii. The sequence goes on along the minus strand of NC_091242.1, from coordinate 5,518,201 downwards.
AAAGGGGTCCCACAATGCTCGGTCGTGAGACCACTGCTGTTCCTAATCCATGTATGCAGATGACGCAAAGCTGATACGGAATGTAAAAACAGAAGCGAACTGCAGGAGGACCTCGACTAACTAAAGAAATAGGCAAGCAACTGGTTACTGCAATTCAATCCAAACAAGTGTAAGGTAATGCAGTGGGAAAGGGGGACCAGGAATCGTTTACACACATGTGGACGACAACTATAAGTATCAGAAAGAGAGAGAAAAATTAAGGAGTGGGTATAATACCAAGACCAACACCGGAGGCACAAACAAGCACACATTGCCAGCATATATTATAACGTCATTTATAAACCTAAATCGGGACTCCTTCAAGGCAAGTCTACTCAACATTTGTAACACCTATCCTGGGATATACAGATCTCATCCATAGATCTCCAGCATCAGCTATTGTTACTGGTAATGGCTCCAAAGAGCCTGCACTTACTATGCACTTATTCATGCCCATACCACCTTTTAGGTAAAAGGTGGCTTAATCTTTTATCAATAAATCACTCAATCCGCACCGGCATGGAATCCGCACCTTGTGAAGCATAACTTCCCCTCCTCAGTACATCCATAACGTAAACACCTTCATTCAACACTCATCAGCATGTGTTGATTGTGAGGGTGCACGGTTTGGTGTTTGATAAAGACACAAGTTCTTCTTCTAGAAGAAGTAACTAGTAAAGCAGATAGATAATCCTCAATCACTTTAAACACCGTACTCATGTTAACAGTCAAAGTGTAATCAAGGGAAATTATAAATCAAGAGAGGAAGGCACGGCTTTCCTTCGCCGTGGAAAGCTGCGCCCACTCTTCCCTTTAGTGCCGAACTCGTCGATACACTTTTACTCATTTGCAAAGGTCGAATAGGATTTAAAATAGTGCTAGGTGATGGCCATTACATGAGGTGCAGGGTGAGCCGAGCCCTGCAGGAACAGACATATCGATCTACCAGAAAAGCCTAGCATCTTGGCGAGCTGAGGGCGCCAGCAGCGAGGAGAAAGGAAAGGCAGTTAACCTAAGGCAGCGCTCAGTATGTTCACACCACTTGGAAAGGGTTTGATGACGTGGGGAAGGGATGAGGGAGTAGAACTCAATACCGGCAACAGCTAGACCACAGGTGACCACATAATCGTCTTGAACTCTGGCAGACAAAAATAAGTTTTACACTTTGTTCAATATTTTTTTCTTATTGTGATATTTTAGGTATTTTTTACTAGTTCAGTATAGTATTTATTTCGGGGAACTATGCATAATAATATGTTTAATGTTAGTATCACGTGCGTGTTCCCCACAGGGCACTGAACTTGTGTTAAGGAAGTTGAATTCTCCCGGAACCATTGATGTTAACATTAGTGAATGCTTTTGAGTCTTTGTGAGAGCTCGTAGCGTGGAATGACGACCCTTTAGGTGTGAGGAGCAATAGCACTTACTTGACGCGACTGCCACCCCCTCCGGTCCCGTGCTTCCTCGCCCTCCTGTGGGGGGGTACTGCCTGTCTTCCCTGCACCACTAGTGGGGCTCGAACGTCCGCCGGCGTGTCATTGTCTTAATTACACCTGTTGCAGCCTTGAAGTGATCTCGAGATGTTTGGGGTTAACGAGGTGGCGGCGGGAGGTCACAGCCCCTTCTGGAGAGTGGTAACGACGCTCCAGGTCGTCACACACTCCCTCTCTACTTCCGTTCCTCGTCCCACATACCTTAGGGTGGTTCCAGGATCAGTGTTCCTGAGGCCCGGTCTCCTAGTTGACGGAGTGCTCAGCCAGGAGGCCTGGAGACATTCGTCACCGTTGTATGCGGTCCCGCTTGTTTTATATCAGTTTGGAGATTCAATGCTTCTCTGTTGTTTTTATTCACATACAACAAATACTAGCGTCATCTGGAAAAGATGACAGTCGTATTGTTTATGTCGGAAATGAAAATGAGGCATCAACCTTTTCCTAGCCTTATTCTTCTGCCATAATAATACTCCTCCACCACCACCTGCCACCATCCTCCACCACCACCTGCCCCCATCCTGCACTTGCGTCACGTCAGCTGGTGAAGGCGCCGGCTCTCACGGGGGGCGCGACTAGAGCCAACTTTATAGCAGTAATAAACGCACGATGCAGGACGCCTCATATGGTAATATAAGTGTTGATGGTGTCGCGTGTGGGAGACACGCACGCCAGCTGGCGGTACACCATCGCCAGACTTTTTTTTTATTATTATTTTTCTACCACAGACGTGGCCCAGACATTTACAATGCTAACCAGCATATATATATATTTTCTTCTGTCCTCCATGGACAGGGTGAGAGATCTGTTAAACATACAGTTCTGGGATTTATTGAACAATCAACCACAGAAGATGATTGTAGTGCTTTAAAATGCGACAGACATAAATACATAACCGACAGACATAAATACATAGATACGCAGAGTTACGTCTGCCCTACATAAAGTGTTCGATGTGTCTTTTTACATAGTGTTATTAATGTGAATTTACAAAGGTGAAATGTAATTCTGATCATCTTCCACATATACATATATATACATAAATATATACACACACATACATATGCACACATACATATACATATATACATAAATATTATATACACATAAACACATACATTTATAGCTCTCCTACTCTGAGAGGGTAAGATAGCTGAAAGAGAAACTAGTGTGGTATTAAGCACATAACCTCTGATGGTGATTGGGATGCTTTTACAAGCTCAGATTATATAGTAACATCACATACACTGTATAACTGTTACATTATATGGTCAATTTTGGATCCCAGTAATCAATATTACTGGGCGGTGGTGTACCTGGCGCAACGTCACACCAGGTTTTAGTAGAGTAGTATTATACTATGTGGTTTTGTCCTCTGTTATTCCCAGTCTGTAGGTAGTAACTGTGGGTGGTTGTAACCTTCCCACCCTTGCCCTATGGTTAAGTGTGCACGATGATCATATCATCTGTCCTGTGTTATTGTCCGTGTTTACTGCACTAAGAGCTGTTTGGTGTTATGTTAGTGGTGATGTCTTTCTGTGGTCTGTGTTATTGAGAGTAAGTACCATGTTTACTCCTCAATAAACATGTTCGTGTAATATTAGCAGTAATGCCGTTCCTTTGAACAAATCCACAAGGACCGTGACGAGGATTCGAACCTACGTCCGAGAACATCCCAGACGCTGCCTTGATCGACTGAGCTACGACATGGAAAAAAAAAGAGAGTTGAAACCAGAAGTTCTACTGAACTTACTTGGATCCTTGTGGATTTGTTCATTTGATGCATCACGCTATTGTGATTTGTGTGTGTAATGCCGTTCCTTGTTACCATTGTCAGGATCTCTTATTGCAGTTAGACTTTTAAGTGTGGAGTTACATTCCAGCCCGTTCTCGCGAGTGTTACCAACGTCAAGATACTTGTCGTACTGAAGGGCCCTGTCCTAACCAGCCAGAGGACCCACGAACAGAAAACGAGACAGTATGCCAGTTTCGCGAGTTGTATCGGTTGGGTTTAATACGAGTGGCACATCAAGAGAACGGCCTTTGGTTTATAGTACAGTAGTTACTGCGAAAAAGAGATGAACAGTAAATTGGTTTTTAATAATACCATGATGTTAAGATATGGTGTAAAGTATGACGTATGTTGTGGGTCTTACACAGGCTCGAGGCGCCACTTGAACGTTGTTAATTTTAATGTTGGTCAGTTTGGAGAGTGAGGCAGCAGCAGTCTGGTACAAGTGTAACAGCAGCAGCAGTCTGGTACAAGTGTAACAGCAGCAACAGTCTGGTACAAGTGTAACAGCAGCAACAGTCTGGTACAAGTGTAACAGCAGCAGCAGTCTGGTACAAGTGTAACAGCAGCAACAGTCTAGTACAAGTGTAACAGCAGCAGCAGTCTGGTACAAGTGTAACAGCAGCAACAGTCTGGTACAAGTGTAACAGCAGCAACAGTCTAGTACAAGTGTAACAGCAGCAGCAGTCTGGTACAAGTGTAACAGCAGCAGCAGTCTGGTACAAGTGTAACAGCAGCAACAGTCTAGTACAAGTGTAACAGCAGCAGCAGTCTGGTACAAGTGTAACAGCAGCAGCAGTCTGGTACAAGTGTAACAGCAGCAGCAGTCTGGTACAAGTGTAACAGCAGCAGCAGTCTGGTACAAGTGGCCTACGTGGCCAGGAGGCAGCATGGGTAACATTACTCCAGCGGCCAAGTGTGGCTACAACGGTTCCATAAAACCTAAGGACCGAAGATTTAAAATAGTGCAAAATAAATGCTGGAAATTGTCTATTTTAATCAGTCGTTGCCTTAATCTGTTCTGCTCTTATCTTCCCCGTCTGCTTAGATCAATTGGTGAATCACCATTTTGGGGGACGTTCGTCCACATCTGTCTCCTTCGTCAGCTGTTGATACTATTCCCTCCGCTCTCCCCACCTTACCTTACCTTACCTTACCTTACCTTACCTTACCTTACCTTACCTTACCTTACCTTGTGTCTACCTTGTGTAGCTTCCGGGGATGAACAGCCCCTCCGACCAAGCCACGGGGCTTCCGACCCAACACCATTGTTCACTGTTCTTGGTGCTGTGTTCACCTCGTATGCCCTCCAGCAGTGTGGATGCCAGCACTCGAGATACATGAATTATTAGCTTACCATCCCGTGCTACCATAGGGTGTTAGGAGCGAAGTTGTAGCTGGTACAGTGTATTGGTCTTTGTTCTGTAGTGTGTCTCCTGGCATCACTTAGCACGAAGCAATAAGATATACACGCAGCCTTCTCTGACATCCCGTGTCTAGCTTCAGTTGGCGTAACCTTTGACCCCGGTTAACCTCTTGTCATGACCCGGAGACCGTTTTGACCCCAGTTGTACCGTGACCTCAAACATCATGACCCACCTGCTGGTATAACTGTCACCTTCACCGTCTCCAGCGTGCTCTTGGCCGTATTGATAGACCATAAGCGGGGTTATACATCTTTGGTTGCAGCGCATCAAGAGTTGCAGGAAGAGTTGTGCAATGTCTCTCTTGTCTGACTGTTGTTCCGTCTCTGATGTGACCTTTTAATAGTGTACACGCACGAAGGTGTTGTGTGCGTCTGAATGTTTGTGCTCGTGTGTGTGCTTCCTTCCTGGCTAAGCGAGTGTGCTCAATATTAAGTTTGAGTTAAATATTGAAAACATATGGTTCGCATTTATTGTGATTGTGTTGGCTGCCATGATGTATTGATTATGTGAGTTGGGTGTGTGAGAGAGTGAGATACTCTGTTATTTCACGCAGCACGGAAACCACATAAATACCATTTGAAATCCCATTTGAAGCAGATCTTCCCATGGCAAGCCTTAGACACGCCAAGAATGTTAACTCTTAAGGTGAAACTACGGAAGCTGAGCGGACACAGACATGTCCATAAGCCTACTGCTGGTGCTCGGTGGTCACCATGTTAAAGCACCAAGGGGGAACTTAGGCAATGACATTCGTAACTTACACAAGTTAGCAATCATTTGTTTGCTGCGGAAATCATAGACTGGGCACTTGTTTAATTTGAAACGTTCGCACACGATTATTTCTGGTCACCGTCTGGAGATGTTGTCCTCAGTAGGTGGTCCAAGGAGACCAATAGTCTCAGGTAACATCAAGGGTGGAAAAAAATGCGTTGTCTTCCAATTAGTGTTTTGTTGAAAGGTTGTGAAGAGGTTATGTATGGTAAATATATTATGTGGGTTGTGGCACCCTTGTAGTGGGGAGGAATTCAGTACAAACAGCTTTGGCCTTTTGTTAGTTTTATTATGAAATATATAAACATTCTCTACTGGGCCACGTACTAGCTATCAAGTGGATGTGTACAGCTCCGCTGCTGGGGATGGTCTGGCCGTTGGGTCTAGTCGTACTTGGACAAGATGTACATCTGCTTGATACCTGCTTGATGGGGTTCTGGGAGTTCTTCTACTCCTCAAGCCTGGCCTGAGGCCAGGCTCCACTTGTGAGAGTTTGGTCCACTAGGCTGTTGCTTGGAGCGGCCCGCAGGGCCACATGCCCACCACAGCCCGGCTGATCCGGAACTTCTTTTAGAAAACAGTCCAGTTTTCTCTTGAAGATGTCCACGGTTGTTCCGGCAATATTTCTTATAGTCGCTGGGAGGACGTTGACGCTGCTTGTTGACAACTGCTGCTGAGTGTTGACAATATGTAGTCTATGAATGAGGCTCACCACATGTGTAACCACGTGTATCCAACACATATATCTATCGTGTTTATAACAGACAAAGAGAAAAAACGGGGAAACCAAGAATTAAGCTTTCTAGTTGTGCATCTTACCACACCACGAGCTGCTGACTCACTCCACATGCTAATGACCCTCGTAATAGGTGGAAGGGGCTTTCACCTATTACGTGGGGATACGTATCTGTGTAATCGTGGGTCATTATTGGGTCAATAATACGATACGCGGGTCATTATTACGTGGATCAATAATACACAAAGGCCGGTAGTATAGCTTCAGCATTATTTTTCATAAGCGGAGTCTTCTTACCTTGAGTAGACATTAAGGAGGTTGGTGACGGGATTGTTGTTATTCACCACAACTCCCAGTCAGATGTAGGAACTACAGTGTGGTTGATCAGGTACTTCTTGGATGTGTTATCCAGTTCCCTCTTGAACATAAAGGTGTGTTTCTTATGTCTAATATTTAGAGGGATGATCTTGAATAGTCTTGGATCCTTAGTGTTTACAGAATTCTCTTGATGTACTTACTGCACAATTACTCTTCACAGAGCCTGTTATGAACATTCTGCACAAGCCTCCTGGTCTTGGAAAGAATTATTCCTGTGTGTAGATGTGTAAGCATTCAGTTCACATATTTTCCAGATGCAGATTATGAAGTATATCTCGCTTGCGTTCCCAAGAGTGAAATAACAAAGCAAAACCGTTTAACGGAATCTTTTTTTGGATGACAGATTTTTAACCCAGTGCTATTTATTATAGGAGGAAAGCTTTGTATAGCCCCCATGCTGAAAACCAGAGGGGCAGTAGGTACGCTGAGACATAACTCTATCAAAGGCCCAAGACTTGTCAACATTCTCCTTCTTCACATAAGAAGCATAACTAGTCGACCTCTTACAATGTTTAAAAAAGAACTCTAAACACTTTCAAGGGATACCTGATCAACCAGGCTGTGGCTCGATGTGGCTGCTCGCAGTCTGACCTATGAACAGTCTGGTTGACCAGACTAGCAGTTCCCTCTTGAACTGAAAGTTATCATAAGTCGAGCCTAGCATACTCCAGGTATGCTCCAGGTATACCAACAAGAAGGCCTGGTCGGAGACCGGGCCGCGGGGATGTTGATCCTCGGAATCTTCAAAAAATAACGGAAAGGTAAGGTGGTTTTATAACACAAGGGTGTTTAATAATAACCCCTATGCTATTATTAGACGTAAGCATTTAATAACCACAATGAACGAAAGTTTTTTTTTTTTTACCTCATGATAGTATTGGACGAAAACTTTTTTTTTTTACCCCACGATGCTAGTTTGATGAGATAATAATAGATAATATTTATATATCTAAAACTTTGAGTTTACATAGCGTATTTAAAGGCGTAGTACGCAGCAGACACCCAAGCGTACATTTTTAGCTCCCCCGAAGCTGATTATTAAAGTGAGCTGCTGTGAGCTGCCATTATTGACCTCTCAGAGATTTTAACTGGTATCGTCAGAGCCAGTATTACTATCCTTGGCTTTGGTTATCATTACTACTGTTATCGTTGTCGTGGGTTACCATATGCATTGTCATCACCATACGTTAATGATCACCATTCCATGGTGAGGAGATTTTGCCATTTCCGAGCAATCATCCTCAGTCACTCTAATAAGACCTGATTAAGTTACTCAGATTAGGCAAAATCGTAATTCAGAATTGTAATTCATTTTGTCAATTATGATGTTAACAATAATAACAATAATAATAATAATATAATAATAATAATAATAATAATAATAATAATAATAATAATAATAATAATAATAAAGTTCCGATGGCCCGGCGGGGGGATTGTGGGGCGTGAAGCTTTCCTTTCTTCTGGGTCAGGTTTAGCAGACATGACTGTGTTGTCTTCTATGGGTAAGCCTTGTGGTTGTGTTGTGGGAATAAAGCCAGAATTATTTCGGTTACTCACAAAAAAACACCATTAGGCTAACAGTTTTGACCGGCATATGTTTGTCCAGTGACCGTCTTTAGAATTCAGAGGATTTTGTTGCTATATTTCGCTTACAACGTTTTGTTGTGTACAGATTCACAACACCTGTAAATCATAGGCTAATTGATCAAAATGATTAACGAAAGATGATTAGTAAATTAATCAGAAAAATGTATATAATCTGAGGTAGGGGGTGGGTCTGAGGACCTCCTCGGGGGTGCAGCAGGGTTGGGAAGGGGGTGGTAGGAGGTGTAGCAGTGTTGGGGGGTGGTAGGAGGTGTTGAAGAGTAGGGGGGGGGGGGTTGGAGGTGTAGCAGAGTGGAGGGTGTAACGGAGTGGGGTGTGGCGGGGCGGGCGGGGTGCAGCTTTAACCTAAAGAGAAGGACCACTAGCGCTCTCTAGAGCACTCCTGCAAGAGAATTTGTCGTTGTAGATTTCGTTCTTCCCTCATGTTGATGATTCTTGTGCATCTTGGGGACGCAAGACGTACCCTCATGACTTTGTTCTGTATTACTTCAAGTTTGTTCAAAACAGACGTTATTATTTTAGATTTAGCTAGTCAGAACAAGAAATTCCAAATTTCCTGGTGATGTTACACCACCAGGAAACAGCCCAGCTGTTTAACTACCAGGTACCTATTTACTGCTAGGTAAACAGGGGCATCAGAGTGAAAGAGAAATCGCCCATTAGTTTCCGCCTCCGCAGGGATAGAAACCGGAACCTTAGGACTACGAATGCCGAGCGCTGTCCACTCAGCCGTCAGACCTCCCCCACCATGAAGCGAGACCGCGCCGCTCTATCAAGTGGTCGGCCAGAGTTTGAGAATGATTTGGGAAGTTGGCAAGTGTGTCGGGCGTGTGTGTGTGTGTGTGTGTGTGTGTGTGTGTGTGTGTGTGTGTGTGTGTGTGTGTGTGTGTGTGTGTGTGTGTTTGTGTTTGTGTGTGTGGATCAGAGTTTCACACACCTTTACTTCATGGAGCGGTAGCTTGGGCGGGAAGCCTCGCCCACTTGACCAGTACTTTCCTCCGCGACATCTAGCCAGAGAGGCAGCGTCGTGACGCCGCGTGTAAGGACCAACACACACACTGTCACACATGAAACTGGAGCGTCTGATGATTTACTTTACAATACAATTTTCAACTAAAAGGTTTCCTGTATTTTTGTGTTTGCACATATCTACCCTGCCGCCTCCCCCTCCCCCCCCCCCACACACACACAGGCAGGGAAGTAGCGAGTGATGCGGGGGTGTGTAGCCCCTCAGGCTGTGACCCTTGGGGCTGGAGAGCCCTAGACACCGCTAGTGGCCCTTCTCTTTAGATTAAAGCTGCAACCAACCCGTCCCGCCACGCCCCACTCCACTCTGTTACACACCCCTCCTCCCCCCCCGGGGCTCAGCGTGTTACACCTCCCTCCCCCCTCCCCCTCCCCATCTCGTCTCGTCACCATCAACTTGACAACTTTCCGTGCCGGCGTTTTGCCCGGGATCTCTGGTTATTATTAAGTATTCCAGGCAGGGTTACCTGGCGGAAATAACTTCAAAATCTTTGTGTCATAAGCAGAATTAAGAGAACAGTGATTTCTGTGTGCATTTGAAGAGAGGCGTTGTGGTGTAGAACTCGTATACCACACCAGAATGTTGGCGGCTAATGTGTGAAAGTCTGATTTGGTAACAGCTAGACGCCTCAGGACCCCTAGAGGATTCAGTTGAATCCCAGCATTCATTACGTTTCCAGCATATTGTGGTCCAGTGGTTTGAAGCATGTGCTTGGGGGAGTACTCAGTGTGTGCAGGTTCGAGTTCTTCTCGTGGCTCCCCTACAGATTTTCTCATTGACACGTCACGTTAGTATGATTTTACGAATGATATTGATATTAATAACGACGTTCTGACCCGTCCTGAACTCTTATCCAATCCTTTTCATGTGCCAGTTGGATTACAGTATTTGTTTTTAGCAACTTTGTAACTTATCCAAGTAATAATATTCTTCGCCATCACTGATAGTTGCTGGCTTAGCTTCACTTGTTAATTATTACAGGATACTGTTTATTTGTTCACTTGACAAATTTTATTGTTAGAAACAACTGATCGGGCAGATCATTGGTTTATTATCATAGGTTATTGATGGAAACTTCTAATCTTCACACGAATAATTTGTATGTATTGCCATCTTGCCGGAGGGAGCCGGTCGGCCGAGCGGACAGCACGCTGGACTTGTGATCCTGTGGTCCTGGGTTCGATCCCGGGCGCCGGCAAGAAACAATGGGCAGAGTTTCTTTCATCCTATGCCCCTGTTACTTAGCAGTAAAATAGGTACCTGGGTGTTAGTCAGCTGTCACGGGCTGCTTCCTGGGGGTGGAGGCCTGGTCGCGGACCGGGCCGCGGGGACACTAAAGCCCCGAAATCATCTCAATATAACCTCAAGATAGATCTTATTCTAACACTTTGCATATACTATACTCTGTACACCTTTTAATGGAGAGAAAACACCGGTGTGGTACTGCGGTAATAGTCAGCTTGTGATACCTGGTATTATCTTGGAGAAGCGAGGGTGGACTGTTACCTACCTAGAGTATACCTTGGGTTGGTGTCGGGGCTCAGCGTCCCCGCGGCCCGGTTATCGCCCAGGCCTCAATGTTAGGTGAAGCGAGACCACAACCACCACCTAGACTGGTACATGGTGTTGAAGACTGACCAAGCAGGTTCATAGTGTCACTAGGTTATAAGACGAGTTCAGGTTCACTGCAGTGATATATTACTATATATGGAGCAGCTGTGTCACACGCAGCGCTTGATTTTTTTTTAAGCTTAACAGTTGTGAACGGAATGGCATGAAAGATAGTGATGGATGATGACACCTGCTTGAGTGTTTCAGTACGCGCTCTCGTGGCTGCTCAAGGGACCTTGCCCTACCTTGGGACAGCGAAGGGATCACCGGGTTAAATGTATGACTAAAGTATTAAGTTAACAATACATGTCGCCTAACAAAACACCTTTTTTTTGTATATATAGCTCGACACAGACAGTAATTGTGTCAATTTTTGCACGTGTTTTTATTATTTGTTATACTTCAGAAGACCAGGACAAAAACAAAAAAATATGTACAATTTTCTATTTGTTAATTTGTCAGCTTTGTTGATTTTATTGGAATTAGTTTATTAACAGTTGAACAGTTCTTCGTGAAACAAGTTTGGCTGCATCTGCTAGTGTAGTCTGGTGGTGTAGATATTCTCTTAGCTGATGGATTAACCTCAGACGAGCAAGTAGTGGTAGAGGAACTGATTGGGCGTCCACAACATGTGTACTGTTTTTGTTTCTCTTCTGTCATGTTAATACCAATCTCCAGAGCACACAACTAGTCTACCTCGTGGCTACCTTGCCATGATTTCGGGACTTTGCATCCTCGCGGCCCGGTCCTCGATCATGCCTCCTCGTTGCTGGACTGGTCAACCAGGCTATTGGACGTGGCTGCTCGCAGCCTGACGTATCAATCACAGCCTGTTTAGTCTGTGCAGACACAGATCAGACGGTGTTATCTGTTTCTTCGCTCTAGTGTCTATTGAAGTTGTTTGGTCGTATCCGGTAATATCTGTGTATATGCAGTTGATGGGCGTGGATTAGGGAGGATTGTTTGTTTTAGCGGAAATCTTTGTCTGCAATGTAATTCTTGTAGATCACTACATGTCTAAGACAGTTAGATTATCCTATTCAACAGTGTGGTGTATTATGAGTGGGTGGTAAGTACTCATACTATGATCATTTTAAATAGGACAAGTGACTGACCCAAAGTACAATAGGTGAGTGAGTTGGTTCCAAGGACGTACCTGACACCCTGGCGGGAGTATTGACCACAAGCCACAGAGAGAGCTGCCCAACTGGAGTAGCCGGATGTAGCCACACCTCCCTTGTGTCCTAGGAGCTTATAAAGAACCGAAGGCAGGTCTTTCAGGGAGGAGAATCACACCTTCCTTATTAAGCAGATCTCTATTGGAACTCTCTGGCCATTGTTCTGCAAATAGACAATAAACAAAACATGAGCTGTATGAAGAGTTGGTTAAAGTATATTAAGAGTCATTACGTTATTAACAAGAGACTTGTACACAGACAAGACGTTTGGATGTACTGTACAAGGAAACAGGAAAGACAATTGAAACTTGAAATAAGTTTATTGAGGTATAAATACACACAAAGGGATGAGTTAGCTGAAGCTATTCTCACCCCGTTCAGTACATCGTGTTAATACATATATAGACACATCACAAACAATATAATATTACCGAACATTCTGAATGATAAACATATACATTTCTTAAGGAAGACAAGATAACGAAGCGACGTAGAGAGAATACCAGTGACAACAAGTCTGATACCTGTATGCCGTGTCGCCTTTATTATACGTTGGAGGTAAATCTATTGTCAACACACAAGGATTTTCAATTTACAGGACAATATCAATTTTTTGATACAGGACAGGAGCCCTGATTTACAGGAGCCCTATCCTGTAAATTTTCACTGTACAGGACAGGGCTCAGTTTATGATCGTCTACACACTACACAACTTGTACATTAATCATACTCATGTCGTTTGTTTACTAGAAGCAAAACATGGATGGATTCAACACAAGAATTTAAGTTATTTTATTTTTTGTAATTATGATTTGTCATTTCATGCAACGTGAGTTAATATTTCTCTCTAAATAGGGTAGATTTTTTTAATATATAATGTAATGTTCTCGTGTGTGTCACTGTCGTGCACCTTTGGCAGACACACTGTAGAAATCGGCCACTTTTTACCGCTATGGGAGAAGATTTATGTAAAAACTTTGCTCTAGGATCTAGAGTCTACAGGGATCGTGATGCGTTAATCCAATTGAGAAACTAATGTCAGATGGATCGAGCACACATATACCCTACCCACGTTGGGCTGCAGACTAGTAAGCACCAACAGCCTTACTAATCAGATACACGGAATTATTAAGCATGCAAGTGTCCACTTATTAAGAAACCTGTACAGCTTTCTTCAGTCATGGCAGCTTAGAGACTACGGCGCCCTTGGGCTTAGAGTTACAGACTAGGCAATCACCGGGTAAGGCTGGCCACAGGCCAGGCTGCGGGAGGAGAAATTTCAAAATCGTCAATTAGGTTATCAACAACTTGTAAATTGAAGATGATTGGTAAATTCACACGCACACTGAAATCTGAACAGCTTTCAGAAATCTATATAAGGAGGCGTCCAAGTTACTGTAGACCATATAAGCGAGGTCAGTATGAGAGTCGCGGACACAACCCCTCGAATTATATAATCAATTACAGCACAAAACTAAGCAAGAGATTGTACAGACGTTCACTATTGGGGTTCAGTTCCTGGAGGGAAAGAAACTGTCCATACCTAATCGGTTCAATTCCTGAACCTATTAGGTGCCTCTAACCCTTTCCACCACCGCTCACGGCATGGGTATGGGATGGGTGCATAATAAAGAATCTGAATCTGTTCACTACAAGCCGGTCTCTGAACTAAAATGAAACGACTGATAACGTGTTCACAACGCCTTGACAAAGGAAAGAAACACACACAAGATTCTCTGATGAGTTAGGAGAATAAAAAAGGTGAAATATTCGTAATGTAATGGCAGACATTATAGACGGGACAAAAACCGAAACTGGAAAATTTACCGAGTCCTTGAGATGTAAGGAAACACATTTAGCTTGAGAGCACTAAACAAATAGTGAATCAAAATTATAGATGTGTTAATTAACTCAATTCACAGTTTTAAAGAAGATGTGATAAGACGCAAGAGGTTTGAGAGTCATTTCGACAGAGAACTAGCAGCTGTGTGCACTCGCAAATATTGTGCTGTTGGTGGTCAGTGTCCAGGAAAGTGTAAATTTGCGTTCGTATTTAATATTTTGTGTGAGCTAGACGCTGAGGAAGAGATGACGTCATGTGAACTCGGCAGGTGGGCGGGGTGTGTCGTGTTGTGTGTCGTTGTCATGGTAACAGTGTCACGCGGTCAAGGTCAAGGTATTGTGACATGTGAACCTGTGTTTCCTGCACGCCCTGCTGCTCTGACTCACCCATAGACAACTCAATTTGTGATTCAGATAATGTATCATGATATCGCGTGTCATGTATAATACAGCATGTCATTGTCATGCGACTCCACGGCACTAAATGTATCTCTTGATACACAAAATCTCCCGGCCTGCCTGTCTCTTGACTCCGTAATATCTGACCAATAATCCTGGAAGCAATTGGTTCTAGCGGGATTCTTAGATTCTTAATCTTTTTACAATTACGGACCCTCTTAATGGCTTACCTAGTATGTCCCCGTACCCCATTCGCAAGGCTCTTACAATCACCACTACCAGTCCTATTAGGTACCACTGTGACTTGAGAAGATGTTATTATCTTGGTTTTTCTTTTCATATGGCGAATTTAGAAAGGAACAGCTGAAATAAAATTATATGGATTTGATCCTGTTTATACCTTAATCTAACTACATATTACAACCTGGTCTAGAGTATTCTAGATGGAGGGAGGTTAATGTAAGCAGTCATTCAACTAAAGCTAGAGCTTCGGCCTCTAGTAAAGCTAGACTTCGGCCTCACACACGAGGGGTCTGCGGTTCGAGTCTCCTAGAGCCCAGGTGAATGTGAAAGTCACTCGACTACACCGGTGTCGTGACTGGTCTGGAGCATATGGCAGTCAGTGGTCAGGGCAGTCGAGTCGCAACCAATAGGTCCCGGGTTCGATTACAGCGGCAGAACAGAAACATTTCGGCACATTTCCCTTCGAAAACCTGTCGTGTCTGTTCATCTAAACCGTAAATAGGCATCCTGGGTTATCCCCAAAACAGTTAGGCAACTGTTTTTGGTTCCATCCGAGGGAAGGTCAGTTGGCTTAAGGGGGGACTTGGATAACCATAACAGGCTTCCTGCCCCTGACGGCAGGATACCTTATGTTAGTCCCACAGTTGAGTTCCTGGCAGCAGGGGCTCACCAGAGCTTGCATTTGTGTCCTTACAAACCATTCTTGCCTGTGGCTGGATCTTAATATTAATTAGTTTGTCTGCTATACTGTATCTGGCAAAAGACTTCTTGTTTTGCCTTGAAACCGCCAGCACTTGTGATTGATGATAAGACTCTGGTTCTTTATCCATGCTTTCAACATTGTGGTCGTGAGGGAGTATTATATTTGTCATGACTCTTGATATTCTCGTTTCGGTGAGTGCAATCACATCCAGATCCTTGTTTGTTCCTTGAGTTTGCTCACCGTATTTGTAATTTAATTGTTGTGGTAGTGCACATGGCTTCACAACACTCGTCTTTCTTTGCATTGTCACTTATAAGCTGTGTCAGCCTCAGTCTTCCCGATGTGGAAGGTTGGAGAGTGCGGGAACTATATGGTAACGGAGCTGCTGGTGCTGGGGTGAGGTTGGTGGACTGGTGCTGGGGGAGGGTTAGCGAGGAGGGCTGTGGGTGGGTGTGTATGGGCATGGCGTGTTATTAATGGGTAGAGATGAGGGTGATTTATGCTACTGTTGTGGGTGGCTCTATGGGTTTCAAGATGAGTATGTGGGCCTCCCAGTCCTCTTCCTTTGGGCCTCTTCTCTGTGTATGCATCTCTTCCTTGGGTATGTCTCTCTGGAGAAATATTGGTTTGCAAACTGGTGTATATTACAGTTCTTCTAAAAAAAATTTTTTTTAGTCTTATCTGTGAAAATTATCCTTCGATGAGATTTTTTCCAGCCTATACTGACTTAACATGTAAACATTCTCTATTTTAATGTTTTCCCTCTCATATGTATCTTTGTCAGGAAGTTTCTGGCAGGAGTGGGGCTTCGTCAGCACTTTGCTTCTAAGTGTATTAGACGTGCTGGCCCAAGTGTGTACTCACCTAGTTGTACTCTCCTAGTTGTGCTTGCAGGGGGTGGAGCTTTGGCTGTTGGGTGTTGTGTGCGCGGTGGGCTGTGATGGTGAGCGTGACAGCCTGCAGCTACAGGCTGTCTTGAGGTTATCTTGAGATGATTTCGGGGCTTTAGTGTCCCCGCGGCCCGGTCCTCGACCAGGCCTCCACCCCCAGGAAGCAGCCCGTGACAGCTGACTAACACCCAGGTACCTATTTTACTGCTAGGTAACAGGGGCATAGGGTGAAAGAAACTCTGCCCATTGTTTCTCGCCGGTGCCCGGGATCGAACCCGGGACCACAGGGTCACAAGTTCAGCGTGCTGTCCCCTCAGCCGACCGGCTCCCAGAGGCTCTATGAGAGAGAAAATCTACTCTCCACCAAGACAACTTAACTTCTCTAGGATAATTTAATCATTCAGGGCTCAGTGTCCCCGCGGCCCCGGTTCCCGACCAGGCCTCCTGGTAAAATCGACAACAAATTATATACCTGAGCTTGAAAATGTAATTATTTAATAATTCAAATTAAAAAACTTGTGTTAGCGGCATTGTGGATTACGTTAAGGTGACATAACGTCAGTGTCAGACTGCTGTGGCCCGTCTTGGCGAGTATTGTGTATTATCATATTGTATACTATCATCGTGTACAAGGCTTATACACGTCTCTAGTTTGAAGCACTAAATTTACCAATTAGAAATGGTATTTTGGTAATTTTTCGCAACGTTTTCCTGCGTTCACATGAAAGATTTTGTGTGAGAATCAAGTTACTTGATCAATGTATATTAGGCTCACAAAAAACACAAAGACAGCATTTACATGATGGTCACAGAGCAACCCTCACTCTGGTGCCCCCCCACCAGAGTTGAGGGGGAAGGGGAGGTAAAGTACTCTCTCTCTATTTATCCGAAGATGTCTGACAAACACGCTAGAGGTCGCCTATAATTATTTACAAGTTTATTTCAGTGCTTCAAATAAGAAAAACAAAAATAGTTCCTTCTGGCCCGTACTGAAGGGGGCTGAATGGCTTTTCTACCCCTTTTCACCCTTCTCCTTACTCATCCCTCATTCCCCCTAGCTTAGCCCTTAATTCTGGGTGTATTTACTGGGAGTATTTACTCCCAGTTCCAGCTACTTTCAGAGCTTGTGAAACGCTGCGAAAGCTTATGAACGTTCCACGCTTCTCATCGGTCAACTCCTTCGGTTATTGCAGCATTGTTAAAGCCCCTGTGTGTAATGGAGGGTTGTGGTTATGTTAGGTTGCATCTCGCAAGCAGCAACAGCCTTACTGATCTGTCAGTTTCCAGGAAAGCCTTGGGGGGGCTGCGAGAAATTGTGGGGAATACCGTTGGCGCAGAGCTAAAGGAACACATAACTCTCATCTTAATGTGACAAATTTGCCTTAAACCAAGAACTAGTTGAGTCATACAGAAATAATCATACAGAAAACACCCAAAGGCTTTATTTAAAAAATGATTAACTGGTAATAAATCATAATGATTACTTATATATGTTACACGAATCACAATTTTATCGAAGTTCAGATTTGCATAGCCAGTATGTCTGCGGAGCCTGTCTCGTACCCTCCAGGGGAGGAGAATTCAGCAAATTCAGTTCATTTTAATAACAGACTTTTCACTGGGGACTAATAAACAACGACCTCACAGAAGTACGGCGGAAAGAACAGCTTAGTAATGCAAACCCAAGTTAGTGCTTGGAGGTAATAAGCACAGTGGTACTAGACATCTAGTTAAGCCTTTTACCACCAGGTGAAGATTGCACACCACAGAACTACTATACACGGCCGACCAGACCGCCAACCAGACCGCCAACCAGGAATGGGGGGGCGGGGGGGGGGAACATGGATGGTGGCGGATCCACAGACCCGCCACGAAGTAAGCCTCAAGGTATGGTAAGGCGTTAATCTTCAGGGGGTTACCTCCGCTGGCTGACTGGGAACATGTGTACTGTAATATCTCCATAACTCAAGACAATTATGTAATAGCGAAAAGACTTACCATTAATGCATAATGATTAACTGTAAAGCCATAGCTGTTGAAATGGAACAATCTTTGTAACTAGCTGGTGTTATAACATATAAGTGTGCAGAATAGATGTAATTGTTAATGTAATAATCTCCGTTGAGGTCTGATAAAGACATTCTGTGCCTTCTGTAATCAGTTTTTGCGCTACCGCTCACAGGATGAGTATGGGTTGCACAATAAACTAGCCGCCTCTGGCGACAAAAAAAAATAAAAAATGGGCGAGGTTGTCTGCTGATAAGAGCTGTAATTTGGCTGCTTCGTTTGTATGTGTTATCAGCAATACTAGACCCCCACTTATTGATCCCGTCATTAGTAACCCCACCTCGACATTACTACTTCCCTCCCCCACTCTCTTCCTCCCCCTCCACTACGTCGCTACTTGTCTCGTTGACCTGTTCCTCCTTGTCGCTACTTGTGTATCTTTGTCCTGCTCGTGTAGATGACCAGGACAAAGATACGAGATTAAGACTGCCACAAAAAGGGGGCAGTCTTCTCGAATCGCCTTTCTAAAGTTCTGTCGCCCCCTTCCCTCCCTTCCGTTCCCCTTCCCTCCCTTCCGTTCCCCTTCCCTCCCTTCCGTTCCCCTTCCCTCCCTTCCGTTCCCCTTCCCTCCCTTCCGTTCCCCTTCCCTCCCTTCCGTTCCCCTTCCCTCCCTTCCGTTCCCCTTCCCTCCCTTCCGTTCCCCTTCCCTCCCTTCCGTTCCCCTCCCCTCCCTTCCCCTCCCCTCCCCTCCGTTTCCTTCACTTCGCCTCCCTTCCCCTTCCTTCCGATCCCTACCTCGCCTCCCTCACATGGCACCACGGCCGCCATACATCACTCCACAACTTCCTACTCCTCTTCCCCAACACCGCCCCTTTATTTATTTTTTGGGGGGCGCCCCATCCCCCATGTTAAGCTCCGCCTTCCTCAACCCAGCTTCCCGTTCCTTGCCATTTCTTGCCCCCATGACATAAAATTTGTTGCCCCCTTTTTCTTGAGGTAAAATTGTCAGGCGCCTGACAGCTAAGTGGACAGCGCTTCGGATTCGTGGTCCTGAGGTTCCGGGTTCGATCCCCGGTGGAGGCGGAGACAAATGGGCAATATGTTTCTTTCACCCTGATGCCCCCTGTTACCTAACAGTAAATAGGTACCTGGGAGTTAGCTGCTACGGGCTGCTTCCTGGGGAGGCTACCTTACCTTGATAACAAAAAGGAGGCCTGGTCGAGGACCGGGCCGCGGGGACGCAAAGCCCCGAAATCATCTCAAGATAACCTGCCTTGACTGCTCGGTCTCGATAACAATGAATATGGATTCCATTCACCTGGGCTCCAGACGACTCGAAACGTGGACCCCACGACCCCCTGGTTGATTTTTAATGAATATGGAGATCGGGACCCTCCCCCCCCCCACCTCCTTCAGGAGGGCTGTTGAGTCCCACATATTCATCAGCCTTATGAACGCCATTGCTAATATTGAATTTACGGAAAGAACACAAGAAGTGGGCTTACATCATCATGCACTTTCCTGATACAAGGAGAAATTAAACAGGGCGTTGAACGCCTTGGATATGTAACGAACTCTGTTTCACAAATAAAACGAAAGCATATTCTCATGTTGTTTTAGATTCAGCTCTTTGGAACAAAACGCTCCAAGCAGCATGGGCTCTTATTCTCATTTCAAGAGGAAAGAAAACGAAGACTCGCAAATTAACGGAGAAATATTCAGGTGGGAATGTCCCGGAATGGTGGCGGGGCTTATATTGTTCTGTCTGGTGTACTGGTACAGTCATGGTTGTTTGTGGTGTCACCTTCAGGCCCATATATAAGCTTGTGATGTAAGCCAGGTTGTGTAGATCTGTTATTGTACTTGGACAGTGCTTAAATCTGAATATCGTGTATTTGTAATCCTGTTTCTCATCGTGTAATTGTAATGGTTTCTCTTTGCTATCATAGCAGCGCTTGTGGGATTTTAAGGCAAGAAATACTACATTTGCCTCATCGAGGACGCACATTATATATTGGACTGTGTTATGCGTTAGCAAATACGAATGATTTCGTATTGGTGTATCAAAACACCTTAATGAGACTCTCAATGTTGACAAGTTTAGGCAGTTTTCTATGAAGATAACCAGGATGTAACCCAGGAAAGACCTGGGTAAATACTGGTTTGGAAACAGGGTTGGTGATACTTTGAATAAAATATCGTGTAACATAATAAGACACGCTCGCTAGATTGTTTTAAGCGGAGGTTAGTCCAATGTATGATGCTCGTATGGACCAATAGGCCTCATGTGGTTAACTTTAGTCTCCTGTCCTTATGATATTAAGTTTATAATGAAACCCGCAGGTCTGAATATTAAAGCAACAAGAATGAATAGCCTCTTGTAAAGGTTCCTTTGTGGTGGTGTTGGGAGCAAGGAAAGAGAAGTGTAGAGGCGGAGAGCGAGCCTTGACACGCATCACTAGTATGCGGGCTACGGCAGTCACCCTTATCGTAGATGTTGAGGGGGAAGGAGCTCTACCCTACTGGCGGCTGTCAGTCTCCCTCCCACCTGTGACAGGTAAATGTGAGGGGGGGGGGGATTCTATTCTCCCGGCACCTCTTCTCAGTCTTGTTTACCGCCTGTGTTCCCTGTGCCTCCTCCCATCATGGTTCTGCCCCCCCCCCTCCCATCCTCCAGTAGTACCTATAGCAGCAACTATTTGGTTAACCGTACAAAAATGAACTGTATGACCCCCTAAAAGTTCACATTCTGTATTGTTAAATTAACTCAAATGGTACATTACAAAATGTTAGATGCGGTTGCATCCAACAGTCTGGTTGACCAGACCACCAACGAAGAGGCCTGATCAGAGACCGGGCCGCGGGGACAGATATCCTCGGAACCATCGCAAGGTAACAAAGCTAACCTGTCCACGCAATCCTAGGCCTAATATAGTACATATATCTGATGTACTAGATCTATGAATGTAGAAGTTTTTGTTGTTGGGCGCGTTGACACATCTCGTAGTACAAAACGTGAACATTGTTGACTACAGCAGACCATTTTTGTACGTTCGAGCAGTTTCTATAAGTACTACCATTTTAGGAGGATGGGTTGCCCCTTCCCATAACGTTGTTTCCCTTCCCACCCCGCCCCCCGCGCTCCTACCCATGATAGCACCCCATCTTTACCTCAAACACCTAAAACGAAAGCAAATAAATTCTGGTTACCTCTTTTACAACCACGTCGATCTCGTGCGTGAAGATGGGGGGGGGGGGAGAAGAGGGGGGAATGGTGTGGTTATTATTGAATTTTGTAGACTAGTTTGAGGAAGTAATTTTCAGATGTCAGAGGTGTGATCGTCAGTCTGCGGCTGCTCGCAGACTGACGTATGAGTCACAGCCTGGTTGATCAGGTATCCTTTGGAGGTGCTTATCCAGTTCTTTCTTGAACACTGTGAGGGGTCGGCCAGTTATGCTCCTTCTGTGTAGTGGAAGCGTGTTGAACAGTCTCAGGCCTCTGATGTTGATAGAGTTCTCTCTCAGAGTACCTGTTGCACCTCTGCTTTTCAACGGGGGGTATTCTGCACATCCTGCCATGCCTTCTGGTCTCATGTGATGTTATTTCTGTGTGCAGGTTTGGGACCAGCCCCTCAATTATTTTCCACGTGTAAAGTCTTATGTCCAAGAGAATACAGATTTAGGCTCTTTAGTCGGTCCCAATAGTTTAGAGGTGTCAATTCACTATATTCTTTTATAATGTTATTCCTCCACGTCAGTGTCCAGACATGACCTCTGACAACCACGGTGACACACACACATCTTCCTAAACACCAACATTTCCATTCTAATATCATGTTTCACGTTCACCATATCCAGTGAAGAATAGTTTGCCCAGTCAGTGAAGGAGACAGGCGTTGTTGCCGCGCCCAAGAACACGACGGAGGACCAACAGCGCTTGAGGTGAGCGTCTAGAAAAAGGACAAAAATTTGATTTATTCAGCGGGTTATTCTGGTGATGGAAGACTTGCCCACACTGAATAGAATCTGGGTTCAAAGGTTTGAAAACAAATATCAAGAGTCAGGTGAAGGTGGGCCTGAGGCGTCCTGGTGTAATTGTGCAGTGTTCTAGCCTGCTGCACCCAGCTTAGGCACAACGGTGAAGAGTCTCTTATCAGAAGCATGCAACTCTTTATTTTTCCTCTACGCAATTGCACCATTAGGTTTGTGCTGTTAGGCCTACCGCACCACTATACCATAAAGAAACTACAGATTTCCGTGTCGCGTTTTTATTAATCAAAAGAAAAAGTTTTAATTGTAATTATTCTTTACTACTGGTGAATTTGTTGTCAATATCTAGCGTATCCCTATCTCAACCTGTCCCTCTCGGTCTAAGGCCTGGAGGGGTCAACCTGCCACCCCCCCCCCCTGGTTTAACCTCCAATAAATGGTACCATGAAATAGGTATCAGTAATTGGGAAATAGCCTCCCACCTCGCCTTCGATCCATCTCAAGTGGTATGCTTGTTTGGAGTTCCCCCTTAAGGGGAGGGAGGTACAGCGCGCGTGGACCACTCCAATATTATCATGCATGTGGCTGCATTACTACCTACGGCCAGCAGCTAGCCTGGCAGGTTAGGGAGCAGGGTAGGGGTGTGGGCGTGTCGTGGGCGGCCTGCACGCCTGTGGGCGGCCTGCACACCACCAACACCTGCATCAGCCTCCACAGCTCCATCTGGCGTATCTCGCCACGATATTGTTTTATAATGAATGTCTTTTGCTGGTGTAAATATGAAAATCAAATTGGGAGGAAAGCCAGGCGTAGCGCGTGTGGCTAGACGAGGCTGCTGGAACAATCTTATGAGAGGGAAGACACGGGTTGTGTGGGAGGGCCAGGCCGGTGGGCGCGTGTCCCGAGGCCTTGGTTATATCTCGCCTTAACACTCGTCAGGTTTGACACACTCGACTTGCTGCTATTTTGTTTTAAGAGTAATGTTCACATTCTTGGCCATTAACTTGGAAGAGCTTTAATTCGATGAATACACGGCGTGAACCTGTCTTAAGAAAGGGACGGTGACTTGGGAGCACCAGGATAATGCTGTCTATCTTCCTCGGGACTCCGAGACTGTTTAATGTATTCAATTTGTCTTTATTATGCACCCTATACCCATCCCATGTGCAGTGGTGGAAAGGGTTACAGAAGCACATAATCGTGGTGTTTAATGTAGACTCTTTACGTAATTTTATTTCCTTCGTCAATTTTATAAGATGTGAATTAATGGGGGGGGGGGTGTAGTTTGGAGTGCAGGAATACGGTTGTATGTAGTTAGTGTAGTTGTTGATGGGTCCGGCAGTGCCATCCAGGGCCCAGGATCCATCGTGTATTATGGCACCCATGTACGAAACCTGTGCATCTGTCAGGAATGATGGCGTTGTGTACATCTGTTGAGCAGTTTACGTGGGTGGATACTTCACAAGGTTATTATTGTTATAAACCACCTAGAAGTGCTTCAGGTTTCATAAACTGTGTAGTAAAGAAACCAAGCCTCCGTGATTGATAAATCTCTCTTGCGCTCTCTCTCACTTGCACTCTCTCTCTCTCTTCCCCCTTCCTTCCTGTCCATCTTTCTCCCTGTCTATCCCTGTGTCAGGCGGAGCATGTGGTGCTGACGTGTGGCTGTGTTGAACCTACCTTCCCAGAGTGTGGCATACCTCTGGTGTACGCTGGGGGGCGTGTCCAGGGACGCTGGGGGGAGGGCGTGTCCAGGGACGCTGGGGGGCGTGTCCAGTGTATGACTATACAGGCGTGGTAGTACCACTGTTGTTAAGGCAGTGGTACTACTACAGTGGTTAAATAGGAGCTTCTCCGCATGGGGACAATAGGCTTTCTGCAGTTAACTTAAATTTGATGTTCTTATTTTATTAGTGCAATTGATATTGTTGCATTTTAATCTGCACATTGTGTTATTAGATGTTTTATATTCTAGACCAATATATATATTCTCCCTTATCACACTCTTTGGTATTATATGTCAGTAATGAAAACGCTAGTATTTACTTCATTTGTTAAGTTCATGTGTTAAGGGCCGATTTATCTGGAAGGGGTTACTCGACCAGGTGATGGTTGTGGAAGGGGTTACTCGACCAGGTGGTGGTTGTGGGAGGGGTTACTCGACCAGGTGATGGTTGTGGGAGGGGTTACTCGACCAGGTGATGGTTGTGGGAGGGGTTACTCGACCAGGTGGTGGTTGTGGGAGGGGTTACTCGACCAGGTGATGGTTGTGGAAGGGGTTACTCGACCAGGTGATGGTTGTGGAAGGGGTTACTCGACCAGGTGATGGTTGTGGAAGGGGTTACTCGACCAGGTGATGGTTGTGGAAGGGGTATGTAGGGTTGTAGGGTCTAAAGTGTGTAGGTGTTGACGTGTGGTGGGCGACCGTTGTGGGAGGGACGCCCTGGACAAACTGGTTTGGATGCTTTAAAGCTTAAATCCGCCTCTCCCCCTCCCCTCTACCTTCTCTCATCCTCACAACGCCCCCCTCCCCTCAAACTCCCCCCTCCCCTCTACCTTCTCCCATCCTCACAACGCCCCCCTCCCCTCAAACTCCCCCTCCAATCCGTTTTCTTCTCTCCTTTCCCTTCAATCTCTCTCCCCTTCCTTTCCACACGCATCTTTCTTAGTGGAGTGACAGTTTAAATTGTGTAACATTTTCCTGCTTGGTTCATAAAGATTTAAAATTGCCTGGTCTGACAGTTACTTAAGACTTGCTAACTTCCGGGATATCTGTTAACCCTTGCACTGCTCACCTATTTTCGGCAAAAACGTCTTGGTGCAATTGTCAAGGACATATTTTTGTTATTTTTACAAATGTTCAGGTAAATTTTATGTCAAAATGTTTCCAAAGTCAACTATTTCCATTTCAAAACACAAATAGTAATGAAAACATTAAAAAACATTAAAATATAGCCAAAATAAAAAACAAAAAGCACAACTCTCTGAGCGCCTAAAGGCGCTTTGCGCAGTGCAGTGGTTAAGAGCAGTTCCATTTTTGTTGAGTTTAAACTACCATTTGATATATATGTATGCACACACACACACACAAACATAGAATTGTGTGCCAGAATTTGGATTGCCAGAAAGACTTTGACACAGTGCCACACCAGAGACTGGTGTGGCAACAGGAAAATAACAACATACTGGAGTGAACGATATGGAAGAAAATGTAGAATAATACCAGTGAAGAGCAAAGGTACCATAGACACAATCAGAGAACACTATAAACATCAGAGGTCCGCTGTTGTTCAACGTCCTCCCAGCGACTATAAGAAATATTGCCGAAACCGTGGACATAGTCAAGAGAAAACTAGATTGTTTTCTAAAAAACTGTGCCTGACCAACCGGGCTGTGGTGGGTATGTGGGCCTGCGAGCCGCTCCAAACGGCGCGCGGCTCATTTGGCCTGGTGGACCAAACTCTCACAAGTTAAGTCAAACTTGGGCTCAGGCCAGGGCTTGGTGAGTAGAAGAACTTCACAGAACCCCATCAAGCAGGTATCAAGCAGATACAAATCACACCTTCGCTCTTTCCATGACATTCTTAGTTGCCTGATTAAGTTGGTCGTGTATAGCACAGGACAGACGAGCAGTTTACTGAGGAACCAGTAGTGTTTTATCGAGTTTCTCAGTGGGAGAAGTTTACAATTCTGCGAAATTTAGTACTACTTGTCGTAAGATGCTCCAAGTCTTTCTTGATCTCCATCGAAGAATCTGTCCAGTTTTTCTAATGTGTTTGAAGATATTTTTCCCAGCTTTGTTTAATTCTTATTGCTTAAAATAGTACATAAAGTAAATTTTGAGATTCTTGATGACGTGTTTGTGTTACTTTTAGACCGCAGCTGTTTGGAAGGTCAGTCTGGAACTAAGCTTATAATGGATACGAGGCTTCAACTTGTGTTTAATTGTGAAGTGGATCCCGTACTTCAAATGTTCATGACAAATTCACTAGCGGTTTTTACATAATTCTTTCTTTTAGTATATCAGTTGTGTTTGATTGTGTGTGTGTGTGTGTGTGTGTGTGTGTGTGTGTGTGTGTGTGTGTGTGTGTGTGTGCCGGTGATTGTTGGTGTACATGTGGCGTTCTCTGGTGATTCACTCGTTATTGATCTGTCTTGTGAGTCATGTAATGTGCCTGCTGGCTCAACC
Organism: Procambarus clarkii; assembly: GCF_040958095.1. NCBI lineage: Eukaryota > Metazoa > Arthropoda > Malacostraca > Decapoda > Cambaridae > Procambarus > Procambarus clarkii. The sequence goes on along the minus strand of NC_091242.1, from coordinate 5,491,881 downwards.
CTCCCTCTACCTACATTGATCTTCACCATTTTTATTTGTGCTTTTTTTATATTTGTAACGGTGCTACATGGAGGTTAAAAATAATGAATTTGTTCAAAACTTTGTGGGGGTGGCCGACCCGTCGCAGGTGTTCAAGAGAGAACTCGATAAACAACATATTTTAGCACATGTTAAAATTCTATTTTATATCTAATTTTAATCGGGCAGAATATATTCGATATCGATAGAACGGCGAGGGTAGAGGCTGAGTCTGACTGGTGAGAGCGGCGGTGCCTGGAGCCACTTAAATGTTATACAAAGTACCTCCTTAAGAGGCATCTTGTATGCGCATGTAGACTTAAGTTCTCTTAATGGGATGTATAGTGAACATTTGTATTATTAATATAGCCCATTCTACAAAGTGCTGAGCAATAACACTTAGTAATTGGGACCCTCGTGTTTCTTACAAGAACAGGGTACTTAAAACTACTTTTAAGTAGGGTACTTTTCATAGTACTTAAAACGAAAAAATCGTTTATTCAGTTCAATGTCGTATAGAGTAAGGAAGGTAAGGAAATTATCAGGAGTAAGGCAGTGGAATAAGGAAAAAGTTAATTAAAAGTATCACGCCAAACGTGGCCTACTGGCCATAGGTGCTCCAGTCTGGAAATTTCCTTGTTTAAGTCTCTGAGGTACGATAAACCATTTTTTAATTATCTACGTCCAAATAGCCTCCATTGTGAACTTAAGCACTGTACATTATTGAGGGCTAGTAGTCGTGGGATCCATTATTGAGAGCTAACAGCTGTAGGAGTGCGGGCGTGTATCGACCCAGAGCTTGGGCACCAGGCTGGCGCCGGAGTGTACCGTCGCCAGCCATCACCACCGCCCGAGGACCAACCTGTCCTCTCCTGTAGTGCATTGTTTTTTGACCGTCAAAATCCCCCAAAGGACAAATAAAATTATTGCGGCTCACAAACTCACGTTTTCTATACGGGGGTCACTCGGTTAATGTGTTTAGAACCCCATTTTCTTCTGTCCGTTGTGGCAACTGGAGAGGACAGGGCTGGGAGGAGAGGGTTAGAGGACCCGCCCCCCCAGGGTGTCTGGGCTAAGGACGCACCTTGATGCGAGGGGCGGACAGTATTGAAGGTAGGGGGGAGGGGAGGGACGTTGTGAAGTATATCATGTGAACTAAGGGATTGAAGGTTATCTAGAATGTTATCGTGGGATATGTGGTTAGATTATGATGGCTTAGTGTGTGTGGAATAAAGAATGGTGGTTCTCTATAACTACCGCCTCATGGTTGTTAACACAGACCAACTTCAAGCAGCGTAGTGACTTAGATCTGACTGATTAACCAAGAGATCAAAGGTCAGTCATTGTCTTCGTCAAAGGTCAGTCATAGCGTCTTGAGTCACCACAGCAAGGTGTGCAGGTCAGAGGGGGATTATACAGTGTCACAATAATATGAATTAAAAGTATTCTAGAGTCTGTAAAATTCTCGATGGTGTGATTACTGGTTTTGTTGGTGCATGAAGAGTGTGCGGTGGAGGTGGAGGCTTCCCCGGGCTGGTGGTGGTGGCGGTGGCGGGGGCTTCCCCAAGGTGCCGGAAGAACTCGTAATAGTTGCTTTGATGGTCAGCACTGTAACTTCTGAGAACACTGACAGTGAAGTGGCCTCCGGAGGCTGACTCAACCTAACTTCACACCCGAGTACTTACACACAAGCCAAGAATGTGGAGTTAATATTACTAACATCACAATTTGCATCAATTGTTCATCGAAGGCATAATAACAGGTTCTCTGATTTATCATTGACCACAACGACAGGTAATAATATTGCATTTGTAAACAAGCTGCTCTGAGACAAGGATGAGGGCAGGAGGGAGAGAGATTGTTAAGGTTCTGGAAAAGTGTTCACAAGAAGGGATCCTCACTATAAGAACTTGTGAGAGCGACTAGCATTTAGTACCATTGTTTAATACAATACTAACAGAACATTTTCTAGGGGATATAGTCTTGCGTGTTTCATTATTGATGTTATATTTTATTGCCTTGCTAGTTAACTGTTGCATGAGATCATTGTTTGTAGGTTAAATTGTTCTGGTATATCAGGTCACGTGTTAACAGGTGTCATCATTGTGGTGAAGTTTGGAGCTCAATTTTATGTTTCACGAGGTAAGAGTTGCATGCAAGTGCTGCATACTCTAGTAGCCTACTGGTCTACCACAAGCCGTGTGTATAGTGCTCCGATGGAGAGACAGTTTAGGCTGTAAGTTGACGTCTGAATTTACTATGAATCATTTGGTCTGGGTTGGAGCCCGTGTTTGCTCCCCCCTCTCTCTCTCTCTCGGTATTGATCTCGTGGTCTTCTTTACTACTATTTTTCCTTCCTTAGAAGTTTACACTAGTGGAGTGTGAGTGTGAGTGTGTGTGTGTGTGTGTGTGTGTGTGTGTGTGTGTGTGTGTGTGTGTGTGTGTGTGTGTGTGTGTGTGTGTGTGTGTACTCACCTAATTGTACTCGCCTAATTGTGCTTGCGGGGGTTGAGCTTTGGCTCTTTGGTCCCGCCTCTCAACTGTCAATCAACTGGTGTACAGATTCCTGAGCCTACTGGGCTCTATCATACCTACATTTGAAACTGTGTATGGAGTCAGCCTCCACCACATCACTTCCTAGTGCATTCCATTTATTAACTACTCTGACACTGAAAAAATTCTTTCTAACGTCTCTGTGGCTCATCTGGGTACTAAGTTTCCACCTGTGTCCCCTTGTTCGTGTCCCACCCGTGCTGAAGAGTTTGTCTTCGTCCACCCTGTCAATTCCCCTGAGAATTTTGTAGGTGGTTATCATGTCTCCCCTTACTCTTCTGAGTGTGTGTGTGTGTGTGTGTGTGTGTGTGTGTGTGTGTGTGTGTGTGTGTGTGTGTGTGTGTGTGTGTGTGTGTGTGAGTGAGGCGTGCGTGCGTTACAGTGACAGGTTGGCAGGAGTGTGACAGTAGCCATAACGTGCACACCTGGTCCATGACACGATCGTGACTGTATAACTAGCCCGTTATCTTGATTACTACACCGTACATAATGCAACGGTTTAGCATAAACAGAAGCGTCAGAACCTGGATAGTTCACGTGATCTACCAGAGCTTGTAATAACTAGGCCCATGAAGCGTCAATATTGAGGTAGTTATAAAAGGTTTCCCAACGACAAGAAACTGTCGGTACTAAATGTGCCCTTATCCTATAACCTATCAGAGGACCCAAAACAGAAAACGGGACAGTTTGTTAATTTCGCGAGTCGCTACCATTTTCTAGTACGACGATTTTTGCCCTTAGGTAAAGTATGCGTCAAAATGCGACGCTCTGCTAGGACGGGTCGGTACGTATCCCCCATCGTCTCTTATGTACCGAGTCTTCGTTGGACCGTTCGTATACTTGTCTCCTACAGTACATGTTACCCTTGTTCATGCAGGTTTAATTGGCTTGAATGTGTGTGTTCCTTGCTACCGAGGGACGGTCCAGGCCTCGCTCCTACATGTGACTCGTCCCTTGTGGTCGTGTCCCTACCACTCCCCTCACATTGCCTGCCCCTCGCGTGCATGTTGTCACTCGCGTGCATATCCCTCGCTGGTCGTGCAGCTGTCCACTTGGCGGTAAGGTACGTGTCTGGTGGTCCAGGTACGTCTCTGGTGGAGGTGTCGGCGACTGGCCGGTGGGCAGGACACTGGGAGAGAGTAATGACTCTGGCCTCACGAAACTACGTCATTATTTTATCATTAGTCAGATGAGTCTGGAAGGAGGAGCGAGAATCATGCAGATGGTCATCACGTTGGTGTTTGTATATTGATCATTGCATGCCAGCTGCAATTGTTAAGTTAGTAATTATGGTGAGTGTGGTGGAGGGCAGAGGGTGGTGAGTGTGGTGGAGGGCAGAGGGTGGCGAGGGTGATGGAGGGCAGAGGGTGGTGAGTGTTGGAGAGAGCCGTGTGTGGCCAGAGGCTGCAACATAGCCGCTACTACTACGGCTGTGAATCTCACCACTACATACACATGATTTAATACTACAGTTGTTTAGCCTAATGTATCTAAAATGTAAGTTTGTTTCACACTTCTGTACACCAGTTCAGTTTGGCCAGGTGTAACGATTTGTGTAAATTTGTAGAAGGAAAGTGTGAGTCTGCGCGGCGGGCTGTCATCAGTCTCCGTCACAACTGGAGCCCCTAGGGAAGGTGCTCCTCCACTATATCTGGAGAATTGAATTGAAATTTAAATAAGTTTATTGAGGTAAAATTACACACAAAGGGATGAGGTAGCTCAAGCTATTCTCACCCCGTTCAGTACATCGTGTTAATACATACATAGACACACATCACAAGCAATAAACGTATTACCGAACATTCTGAGAGATAAACATCTGGAGATATTCCGAGAGATATCTGGAGAGGGTTCTGAGAGTTCAGCTCCCCGAGTAGTACCGAGTCTGGACGCCGCTTACCACAACATGCTCGCTCCAGTTTCACAATATTCAAAACTTTTATTTATAAATGTTTGTGCATTTATAATCTACGCCAAATTGCAGAACATTATTTACCTTCGAGAAAGTCATAATTATAGTTATTATTATTATAACCTTGGGTTGTGAGGTTTCGAGCCTAGTAAACTGTCCTATAAAGGTAAACAAAGCCGCCAAGATTAAGGCTGTACAGGTTTCGTAAATTGGATGCGTAAATGGTTGAGAAATTCCGGCCCAGGTGTCTGCGTTGTTAGATTCATTGCTCCAGGGAAATTTCTACTCCTTATGGCTGAGCTTCGTCCCAGTAGCAGTGTTACCTTGGGAGTTCCAGTACAGTTGTTTAAGGGATTTCACGGATCATTACTATAGCATCACGGATTTCAATATGTTCGAAGTCTTTGTTATTTGGAATGTGTCAGTAATACAGAAGGAGATTGAGCGTTTCCGGGAGGGTGTCATTAATGCCGCGAGGTCCCAGTGTGGTCGTGAGTCATTCAGTCCTACCTGGAGGTCCCAGTGTGGTCGCGTTCACCAGGGGAGAAGACTTCCAGCTTTGTTGGGAAGACTTAGTACTGGGAGGATATCAGAACTGTAGCAATGGTTCCTTGTTTCAAGATAGCACTACTAAGGAAGCTTTACTACGGGATCTTGTCAACACGTTAAAAAAAAAAAAAGAGTATCGTATACTGTATAATAAAACAAAACGGAGAATGTAATGTAATATATAGCTAGTTGTATTACTTTGCATAAAGGGTTTCAAGGAGTTGTTGCTAAAAGATAAGTAAATTAGGATAGAGTTAGGGAACACTTAATAATAAGAGGATTTAGTCAACCGTCGCCGGCTGAGGCAAACTTAGCATGTAACAAAGATGAAACTGAACTAGGCTAGGTAACCTTATTGCCAAAACAATATAGCTTCAAATTTTCAGGCTCGAGCGCGAAACGTGGCGCTCAGTGGCCGGAAAGCACCAGTATCAACAAATTATGACTTGTCTAGATCTGACATCTATGTATGTGGGAAGATGAAAGCGTCTACCAGACAGATTAACAGTAATTGCCAGGAATCAGATTGGGTTGACCACCGTCACCTTTGGCAGGTGACGATACTCCTAATCCTGACCACACTGTGTAAGCACTAATTAAGAGTTTGGTCTTGATCTTACCTACTACATTATTGAATGTGCAGTCATTACACCCTTCAGACCTGCCGACATGGATGCCTTGAGCTTTGCAATTACTTTATTCATTCTTTTGTTCCTGAGAATATCCTCGTATTGCATGAAAAGTTTGCCAGGGCAGCCTGCTTAATGCAGATTTACCGAATTAAATTAAAATAGGATAAAGGAATGAGGCAGTATATTAGAGTGAAATCTGGAGGAAGGAAGGAAGGGAAAGCGTGTATAGGGATGATTAGCAGTGAGGGCGAAAGAGGTGTAAATATATGGTACTACTTAAAAGGAGACTAACGGGGCTCACTATAGCCCAGTGCTACATGGAAATTTTGTTCAGAGTAGTTGAATCTAAAACAAGAAGAAGAAGGCTGGAATAAGATACCACAGAGTCACAGATTGGTGTGAGGAGGGATACAGTACATGAATGGTGAGCGAAGGAGTGTGGTAATGAGGTCTGGGCGAGGTCTGGCTTGGCTCAGCGGACCCACAATTGAAACCGATGAACCGTCTGGGACGTCCCTGTTGCTGCTGCAAGAGTGAGAGATGCCGGAGTGGACGCTGTCTTGTGTTGGGCAGTGCTGGAGACCCAACACTAATTTGATTTGTGTCAGTCGAGCCGAAGATGGACGGTGCAAATACATTACAGAGATGGCATCAGAATGGGAGAAGACATGGCTGTGTAGTAACGTGTACAGTGAAGGGAGTACGGAGCAGTGTGGCTGTGTTTGAGGGCGGGAGGAAGGGAGAGGTAAGGATGGAGGGAGAGGTAAGGAGGGAGGGAGAGGTAAGGATGGAGGGAGAGCGGTAAGGATGGAAGGAGCGGTAAGGATGGAAGGAGCGGTAAGGATGGAAGGAGCGGTAAGGATGGAGGGAGAGGTAAGGAGGGAGGGAGACGCAAGGATGGAGGGAGACGCAAGGATGGAGGGAGAGATTGCAGGCCCACCACAAGTGGTGGTGTGTTGTCCGGGTTGTCTGACACTCTGGCAGGGATAATGTAATTGGCTGAGTATATTGGTGGCGGTTGTGGCGTGCTTGGCTTGGTGCACTAATTACCTTGTGGTGTAGTAACTGGGGTTGCGGGCTGACGGGGGCTACACTGAGACCTTTTTACGTTTGCAGTAATTGGTTTTAATGTGGCGGAAGTTTTACTTCAGGTTTTTATTGTAATAGTTAAGACGTGCCTAATTTGTCGAGGGTAAATTGGAAGTTTATTTGTCATCACCCAAGTTGTTGTTCTATTGTTGATTAATCATACTTCCTCGACTCTAATACCTCCATTAATCTTGTCATTGTTATGGATGCTATGATTAATGTAATTACTGTTGCTGGTAATTAGTGGCATCAGATTACGGCTAATTAAACACCATTTGTGGCGTGCAACACTAAATTTGATCTGAACTGGAGAATGCCTCCACTGTCACAACCACTTGCTTGCTTTGGTCACTGATTACTCTTCACCTCCCACAACAGTCTAACGGATCAAGATACTCGTGTGAGTGGTGGGATAGAGAAATGTGTGGTTGTTTTGTTTACAAAGTTTAGCTAGATTATAATAGACCTCACACCCACCGTGTGGGTGGCGGCGGGAAGGTTACGGACTCTGATATTGGCTCCAGAAATTGGACCTCGGGTCAATTCAGTTTTGCCTATGGAAAAGGTTGTAAATGACGTGGATGTTAGTGTAACGGTACGTGCAAGGTCGGGGCCGTGGTGGGGCACTGGAGGGCGTGGTAAGGGAGGGGGCACTGGAGGGCGTGGTGAGGGAGGGGGCACTGGAGGGCGTGGTGAGGGAGGGGCACTGGAGGGCGTGGTGAGGGAGGGGGCACTGGAGGGCGTGGTGAGGGAGGGGCACTGGAGGGCGTGGTGAGGGAGGGGCACTGGAGGGCGTGGTGAGGGAGGGGGCACTGGAGGGCGTGGTGAGGGAGGGGGCACTGGAGGGCGTGGTGAGGGAGGGGCACTGGAGGGCGTGGTGAGGGAGGGGGCACTGGAGGGCGTGGTGAGGGAGGAGTGTTTGATATTCAAAGATTCTTGAGCCCCCAAGGCATTGTCTACTCTGGTTTTCTTTCAAGTATGCATGTTTATTTTGTTTGTGTATACATGTTTAATTGTATACACGGATGTTTAGCACGTGCATTATTGTGCTTGTCGGCCTCCCGTGTCTTGTGCAATATCTTCATAACATTCTCGTGCAGCATGATTGCAAAGAACTCTACCGGATTAAAATAAATGTCAAATTGTGTACATTAATATAACAGTGACGGATATACACCAGTTACAGACAACGTTGTAATTGGCGACTTTGTTTACATAACAAAAGTCAATCAGGACAAATATAATCTATGGAAATTTTATATAATTTCAAATCGGTAGTCTTTGCCCTGGTGTAATTAAAGGGCGAGTGCATGCCGGGGGTAATGAGGAGATAATTAGGTTATGAGGGGAAGGGTAAACAGAGTTGAAAGGTCAAATGTGTTGGGTAGATAGGGCATCGTTAAGAAATGAAGGACATGGGAAGATAGGTTACTGTAGGGAGAAGAGGCCTCGGGATGGGCAAAGAGAAAGGGGGGGGGGAGGAGGAAGGTCCCGTAGGTCCTGGCGTATTTTTTTTTTTTTTTTTTTTTTTTTTTTTTTTTTTTGAGGAGGGGGGGGGGGGTTATAATCTACCACAGATGAGGTCATTTAAGTACTTTTTCTTGTTCTCATATCGGACACAGACACGAACACAAGCTATGTTACCGTATCATCCGTTGCAGAGGACACACCAAACCTCCAATGTGATGTAAATCGTTCCTTTCGATGGAGCACAAAAAAATATGATGTTTAATGAGGATAAGTTCTAGCTCTCGTGCCAGCTCGAGGACTGGGCCGTGTCCCCGCGGCCCGGTCCTCGACCAGGTCTCCTCGTCAGACTGGTCAACCAGGCTGATGGATGCAGCTGCTCGAAGCTTAACGATCTCCCAGGAAAGTCACACAGGGCCATGCCAGCAGTAGTGAGCACTGGCAAACTTTGTATGCATTATTGAGGACATCATTAAAAACACGAGAGTGAAAAAGTAATTACAAAACTCCAGGTACCTCATGCCAGCTGGTCTGAAGGATCATTATTGACTTGGTATCCAATAATGTAATGTGTGTGATCATGACCCACTTCTTGCTCATGGTGGGCTCAGGATTGGGAGATTCGTCACCTGTGGCAGGTGGCTACAGGTATTGGTAACCTAACCTGATCTTGGTAACCTTTGTGTCGCACTGCCTACCGTGTGTGCTTCCGGGGATCATCGACCCCACGACCCGGTCTCCGACCAGGCCTCCGACCAGGCCTCCCGGTTGGTCGTCTGGTCAACGTGGCTGTTGGATGCTGTTGCTCGCAGTCTGACGTATGAATCACGATCTTGTTTATCAGGTATTGTCGGTGGTGTTTGTCGAGTTCTTTCTTGACCACTGTGCCTGGTGGACGTTCTGCGCTGCCCATATACATAGAATTCGGATCTATATAAATAATAGCTTTTTATACTGGTGCTTTCAGGCCTTTGGGAGTTGGTAGTTTCTCTTCTATTAGACCTGAGTAGAACAATATAGTCTTGATGACAGAGATGGGGAGATGTCTGTTATTGTAGTGTGTTAAATTTCCCGTCACCTGGACTGTATGGCTCTTGAACCGTGGACCCCACGCGTGTGAGGCCGTACTTCTATCATGTTATATTACATATAAGAGGCTGTGTTATATATATGAGACCGTGTTATATTATATATATGAGACCGTGTTATATTATATATATGAGACCGTGTTATATTTATGTGAGTTGGTACAAGTTTCTATACACAAGATTCTAATATATTCTACGCAAGATTCTAAACCCTTTATTCTGAGCAGCAAGCAGGTTAATATTTATATTTGCTATTATGAGCTTCTCGCTGTAGATCTTGCAAAAGTTTTCAACTGCTAGGAGAAGCACACTTCGAATCATAGAAAATTATTCCTTCTGTATTTTTAGTGTACTTGTGTATCTAGTTGCAGTGCAGCTAGTTCAGCTTGTGTAGAGTTCAGCTAGTTGTTTAACCTGACGTTGTGTCAGGTTAACACAGTGTGTGTGTGTCCAAGTGGTGTTTGTATGCAACCTACAGGTACAGGCTGCTGCTGTCCGGCCTGTTGACCATTGGGCCGAGCCGTCGGTGTACACACAGTGTTGGTGAGATAGAGCAGCCGTCCCCTGCGGGTCGACCTTCGTTTGTGAGGAGTCAAGTCGAAATTTATATATCCTAATGATAGATGTGATTGATGAACTGCGCGTTGATGCGGCGCGATCAACCTCGTTGGTACGGTGGCTGATCAATGATTCATCAAGCAGGCAGCATATGGCGAGGAAAGGTTAGCAGCTAAGGTGACGGGGAGGGGGGGGCGTGAGAGAGGATGTGGCAGTGATGAGCATGAGTGGTGAGGAGGGGGGGGGGGTGGCACTGAGCCACTTGTCTAGAAGTGTTGTCCTCCCTCCCTCATTATATTCACCCCAACCCTACCTCCCTCCACCCTTCTTATTTCCCCATATCTTAAAAAATATCTACATCAATTTTTCCCTCTTGTCTACCACATAATTCCCTTCTCCTTTGATTTCATTTATTTGCATCCTCATCCATCTTCTTTTCCTTCTTCCCCCCTCCTCCTCCTCTTTCCCCCTCCTACCCTCCTCCCCCTCCCCCTTCCCCCCCCCCCCCCTACTCACCCCAGCAGTTGGTGTGTTGCCTGGTGTCGACCCGTCAGTCTCCTGTTGCTGCTCTGGCCGCCGCTGTTATTCATATTGACTTCTGGTCGGGACTGGTCTCTTTCTATTTCTTATGATTCTCCTCCCTACTTGTTCTTCATGTTCCCATCGTTATTAGTGCTTCTGTTTATATTGACGCACTGTAAAGAATTTCCTCACAGAAGGAAAGTATGTAAAAAATCTGGAAATGATGCCAGACTACATGGGGGAGCAAATTAACTGTGCCAGCTAAATGATCGTTTACCAGACACCGTGATGTAGTTACTAAAGCAAGACTACAGTACTAGGCTACATGTTGGTCCCAAGCAAAAGTCTGGACATTGATAACGTGTTGTGTGTGGGAGATATCTTAAAATGAACCCGTTCTCAGAAATGCTTGTTAATCCACCCGACAAACCTTTCCCTGTTGACGGCGCTTTACGCACGTGAAACTCTTTATTTTTACTCTCGTTTTACTTTCTCACGTAAAGCTTTACTCTTTTAAAGTTCTCACGTAACTCTTTTAATGTTCTCACGTAAATCTTTACTTTGCTTTACTCTCACATAAAGCGCTTTACATCATCACAACTCATCGAACTTTTCTCGAACATCGTTTCTGTTTATTTCAATGTTCGATTCGCACCTCAATAATCCATCACCATCGTGCTGCAAATACAAATAATTGCCAGCAGAACCTAAACACCTAATGTATGGCTAGTTATTCTAAATAATTATAATATATAATAATATATATTTGAGGAAAATCCTTATTTGAATGCACATTAGAATGGATGAATGCGTCCTTGTGGTCGAGAGCCAGATGGATGAACATAGCCAGAGATGAAGGGATGATGCAGAGTTGTAATGTGAAGTTAAGTACAGGAAGCTTGTACTTGTTGAGGCTCCCCTTGGCCTGCTACTGACCCTCCCCCAAGGTGCAACCCACAAGAGTTGCCTAGCTCTATGTTACTGCTAGGTGAACAGGGCATCATGTGAAAGGTAAACGAACTCAGCCGTTTCTTTCCAGCCAGGAGTTTGAAATCGCGGGTCCCTGGATTGCAAACCGAGAACGTAGACCACTGTGCTATTATACAGTATTACTAAGGGGACGATGAGTCACAACGTGGCTGAAGATATGGTGATCAAACCACACACCAGAAGATGAAAAATCTACGACGTTTCGGTCCGTCCTGGACCATTATCAAGTCGATTATGGCCCATTATCACAATCTACTTGATAATGGTCCAGGATGGACCGAAACGTCGTCGTCTCTACATCTTCCGGTGCTTAGTTTGGTCAACAAATGAACAAATCCTCAAGGCATCAATACAATAAATCAAGGCATTTTGGTCATCAATACTGCTAATACCCCCGGACAGTTTCACATGACAAATAAATCTAGATTTCTTTTCATTTTGGTGTAACCGGTGGATTTTTTTTAATTTCCGTAATATAATTATGATGGTGAGCGGGGTAAACAGCATAGTAATATGTTATCCGGAGTGACACCTTATGCGGAGTGACGGTAAAGTAACGGTGTGTTACAGCCAGTCTTCCCGCCAGGTAACCGTTGCTGTGGTAACATTCCTTCCCGCCAAATATTGTGCCGAATTAGATTTTAATCTGAGACGAACTTTTATTCTAGCAAAATTCCAAGGAAAGATTGGAGCTAGCAGCCGGGTAGGTAGCCCGGTAGGCAGCCCGGTAGGTAGCCCGGTAGGCAGCCCGGTAGGCAGCCCGGTAGGCAGCCCGGTAGGCAGCCCGGTAGGCAGCTCGGTAGGCAGCCCGGTAGGCAGCCCGGTAGGTAGCCCGGTAGGTAGCCCGGTAGGTAGCCCGGTAGGCAGCCCGGTAGGTAGCCCGGTAGGCAGCCCGGTAGGCAGCCCGGTAGGCAGCCCGGTAAACAGACAAGAAATTAGGCAGGGATAGATGTATGCAGGGAAGAAAGAAAGAAAGAAAGGAAAAAAAATGCGAGAAAAAAGGGAGGATGACATAGCAACATGCTGGGTTGACTATTCCCAAGAGTGAGCGGTCTTTATGACTCATAAACTCCGGGGACCGCCTGAATTGTTCAAATTGTTCTCCTTGGAACAAACAAGAGAGATATGATGTAAGACATGGAAAATACTGGGGGGTCTGGACCCCAAGCCTGCGCCGTGAAATTATAACATAAGATATAGAGATAGGATAGCGAGAGATATGATAAGAAGGGTAAAATAAACACAGTGGTAAGTTTTGGCGCCATAATCACATTTGGAGAACAGAGGGTAAACATCAGAGGTCCTCGACTCTTCAGTCGCCTCAACAAATATAAGAAATATTGCTGGAACAACAATGGAAGATTTGAAGAGAAAAGTTGACAAGAGACTGCTGGAGTTACCCAAACACGTACATTTATAATATCCACTCAACATATCTCATCCATCCACCAACACTTTTCACACTCTGCTTACCATCCTCTTCTACCGACCACTTTGGTTGGACGGTAGTGCGACGGTCTCGCTTCATGCAGGTCGGCGTTCAATTCCCCACCATCCAAGTGGTTGGGCACCATTCCTCCTCCCCCCCCCCCCCCGCCCCAGCCCAAATCCTTATCCTGATCCCTTCCTAGTGCTATTTAGTCGTAATGGCAGTATCTTTCACCCCTGATGTGCCTGTTCACTTAGCAGTAAATAGGTACCTGGGAGTTAGACAGCTGCTACGGGCTGCTTCCTGCGGGTGTGTAACAAAAAGGCTTGGTCGAGGACCGGGCCGCGGGGAAGCTAAGCCCCGAAATCATCTCAAGATAACCTCAAGAAAGGGCGGATTTGTTTATGGAACATTCAATATATATATCGCGAGATTTGCCGGCACATATTATTTGTTTATATTTTGCAATATTAGAGAGCTAGAGAACATGAGACGTTTATATTTTCAAGAATATTTCATAATGTTGCTTGTATCTTAAGATAAAAATCAGTTGTGTTTGTTTAATATTTCATGATTTTTATTTTGAGATGTTGGAATAGGGACCAGAATACCTTTATTTGCTACGATGAAGATAGTTTAGCTAATTTTGGTCACCGTAGTTACGTGTTTCATTGCGGCTACCTGGTTAGCTAGTTCTGTTACCCACCATCCCGTCCTCCTAATGGAACGTCGCATTTTGACGTATACTCTAAGGCCAAAAATCGTTGTACTAAGAAAATGGTAGTGGCTCGCGAAATTGACGTGCTGTCCCTTTTTTTCATTTTTGTCCTCTGGTAGGTTAGGATTTGGGCACTTTAGTAGGACAGAGTCTTGACGTTGGGAAACCTTAGCAGGACGGGCCATCACTCACACCACAGCCCTTCCATGCTGGTTAGCATCGTAAAAGCACTTCAGTCAACTTCTATGGTTAAATACTCAGTAACTCAGTGTGTACTGTAGCACCTCTCTAACCCCCTCTGTAAGACAGACGAAAATATGAATATGGTGGTTAGCATTGTGGTACAAAATAAAGTGGAAAACCTGTAGGCTGAGGCTGCCTCCCTCACAGCCGGCAAGTAAGGGCCACTGTAGAAATAGTTGAGCCCTAGCCAGTGACGCGCCGTATCTGGCGTTCCCTGAGTGGTGACTACACTGCCCTAAGGGTGTTGAGGGCCGCCATCACCCTCACTCCACGCCTGGGGTCTAGACGTATCTGGCAGCTTTCTCAAACCTCAAATGTTGAGTACACAAAGTGTCAACTTTGTGGAAGAGAAAACATGCATCTCCTTGAACATTATATTGTAGAATACCCCCTATTGACTGACTCGCATCGCTGGGTTGAGCTATGAGGAACTCTGTAAATTCTATTTGAATACACTTGAAGATCATGATATACAGATCACGCTTCACGACTCTCTAATACACCTCTTCCCACAACCTGTTGTTTGTCTTAGTCTCTTATTTGTTTCGGCTTTCTGGTGAACTATAAACCGTAAAATACCCTCTCACGTCGTGGGAGAAACGTTTGCTATATTAAAAATAGAATACAAGGTGTTGGATTTGAATAAACTTGCGAAGAAGAATTTATAGATAAATGAAAACTCACGCTGTATAAAATGGCAACCTATTACAACATACTTGAAATTCTTGCACTGTATCTGTATTTCGCTTATGGAAGTTGCATGACCTATGAGACTAATAAGCTGTGCAGTGTGAAGACTAATAATAATAAACATCAGGTCGTCTGCGGCCCTGTAATATCCCATATCTAACATCAGAAAATGAAGAAACGACGACGTTTCGGTCCGTCCTGGACCATTACCAATGATAATGACAATTGATAATCGTCCAGGACGGACCGAAACGTCGTCGTATCTTCATTTTCTTGTGTGTAGTTTGATCATCATATCTATTGCCACGTTATTCTGACTCATCGTCTGAATCCAATATGTAAAATAGTTTATGTATTAGCGAAAGACGTACCTTCAGTATATAATAATTAATTGTAAATACAGAATTTGTAATGAACAAATGTCGAACTAACATTATAAGGTGTGCGTGTTACATGTGTGTTAATGTGAAATCCCCGTTGAGGTCTGACAGACTTTTTATGCCCTCTGTATTCCCCTTTTTGCGCTACCGCACACATAACGAGAATGGAGCATTATCATGGGAACGCGCCAGTCTATTACGACTATATAGCACTAGGAAGGGGCCAAGATAAGGATTTGGGATGGGACAGGAGGAAGGAGTGGTGTGCCCAATCACTTGGACGGTCCGGGATTGGCCTGCATGACCTGCATGAAGCGAGACCGTCGCTCTACCGTCCAGCCCAAATGGTTGAGCATGAGTGTACAATAAACTAGCCTCTTCCGCCGGTGGCAACAATCGATGGTGGTGAGAGTTTACTATAGTCTGAAATATGCTTAAAGTAATTTTGCTTAACCCTGCCGCCGTTGATAGGTCTAAAGCTCAACACGAAAGCAAAGGAAGCAAAGACCAGGTTTTAGAGTGAGGGTTATGATAGCAGGCGAGCTGTCCACCTGGCTGACATTGTGACACCAGCTTCCCGCCCTCCGCGATGGGTTGTGGCCACCGCCTCCACTCCTCACCAGAGGCTATGACGTGACGACTTCTTTCAACAATTCCCACACTAAACTCGTCTCTCGTACACGACTAAAGTTTGCAGGAACTCCTTAGATAATACTTGGCAAGCCAAGGCCCCAGAGCTCAATCTTTTTCCCACCTGACACAACTTTGGGCCGTTACTAAGTTGACTTGATCCCAGGCCTGAGCACTTCATGTGCAAACTCTTGGAGCAGGAAGTGCCTCACTCTCGCCAGCACTAAAGTTAAATTTCCAGTCATTAGACTCCGGTATGAGATTTACAATTCCCTATTTTCGTGTTCTTGAGAATATCCACATAAACTCTTCAAAAGTAAGCCTTCATGTAGGCTAGTGTAGGCGCGTGAATGACCATGTACCTTGGGATGTTTATTACCAGAGTGAAGGAACTCGAGGTGAATGAGGGCTGGGCGAGGGGTGAAGAAAGTGGGAACATTTGAGGAAGGAGGAGGAATAATATGGTGTTGGAGGGATTGACAGGTTGACAGAGAAGGAACCTGAGAACATTAAGCATACACACCAATGTCTAATGAATAAGAAGTATAAAATACTTAGATAAAAAAATAATGGAGAGTGTTTTGCGATTATACAAAAAAAATTGGAACAGTTCGGTGAATTAATTTGACTAGAGTTAAGTAATTATGAGGAGAAAATCTCTAAGCTAGTATGACTATACAGTATATGACAAGAACTACCTATTTATGCTTCTTCTCCTACCCGTTTTAACGTGACGTGCTAATTACCTCTCTCAACATTAACGTTTTCATCATATTCCTGTTTAAAGTTCTGAATGAAAATGGCTTCAACAATCTCTTCCTTCAATCCATTGCACTTGCATTCCGTACAGGTAATGAGAACTTCCTTGCATCTCTTTGACTTAACTGCAAGTCCAGCTTTCACCAGTGTTACCTTGTTCCACCTCTTTAATTTAAATAGGCTTTCCAGGGGGGAAAAGTTATGTGGATAACCACTTTACCTTTACTCCCCCTCAAGATCTTGTACGTTGTTATCATATCCCAGTTGCTGCTTCTCTCCACTAAGGTTGTGAGGCTTAATTATCTCAACTTGTCCTCATAGCTGAGGCCTCTCAATTCTGGTACTAATCTAGTTGGAAACCTCTGAACTCAAGTTTCTGTCTATATGTTACAAGGTGTGGGTTCCATGCTGGAACTGCATATCAAGTAATGGTGTCACATAAGCATCGGGTCAGACAACATGGGCCTGCAAGAAGCGAGGCTGCCGACCAGGCCAAGTGGATGACTAAGACAGGGATCGACTATGTATGTGACTTTATTACCAACATATCTTTCTGTTAACTTAAAAGTGGGTTTTAATACTCCATTTGAGCTGACATGAAGGAGTTCGTTGGCTTAGTCTTGGTATGCTCGTTTTCTAAACACCGTAAACATTTATGCTGAACTGAAGTAAGACATCAAGTTCTATGAAGTAAAACCGGCGTTGTTCGGGTAACGAAACCCGCATCTTCACCATACTTCACTATCTTCATCACTGCAACCGTCCTTCACTATACATGACCTTCATCACTGTAGGCACCTACACTGCCGGCCACAGTTGGGTTCCCCATCTAGACGGTGTCTAGGTAGATTCTGCAGGCTCCCAACACTTAATTGTGTAGAAAATATATTGGATGAATGTTAGATCGGAGTCGGGTATTTAGTAAGGCTGGAATTTTGTATCAATGGGAGGAGGGGCATTAGGGCCCAACCCCCCCCTGGGAATTTTGGTGAGGCTACCCCCAAGCGTCTGGTTTCCAACCTTGGACAAACTTCAACAATCTATTTAATCTATTCAACTTCTATTTCATTTACATTATGAATATATTCTGTTGTATTGACTACTACTATTTAGTTTTAAGAGTTTTTACATTTGATTTACTCAAGTCTATCAATTGAGGCATGTTCATGACTTAGTGAGGATAGGATATATGCGTCTCATATGACCTGTCATGCTCACACTTTTTTTTTCTAGCCAAGTGTAATATTTAATACAAGTTCTTTCCTGTACAAAAGAATGAGAGGCACAGCGAGGAAAATAAAGGCTGGGTGGTGAAATTTTGTTTATTCTGTCACAGCATAGTCGAAGTTGTCCCCAGAGTGGCAGGGAGTGAGGGGGAAAGAGGAAAGTGAGGAGGGGAAGCCGGAGGGGGAGACAGGAAATGAAGGAATATCAGGCTTATAAAGCACAATTGAGAGCTGAAAGGCAGGAACATTGGGTCTGAAAAGTTCCTGATAAGGGAGGTCATAAAAGAGGGGTCCTGATGAAGGATGTTTGTGATACAAATTTACTTATTATAAATGTGTTGGTGTACCTGTATGTGTAGTACGATATGAACTGTTAGTGTTGTGTATGGGACACACGCAGGTGGTGGTGAGTCACTAGCTTGGCAGGTGTGACCACCGTCGAGCAGGTGACTGGTGTGTGAGCCGTGCTTGTGGGCCGTGCTTGTAAGTCTATATCGCTTGCATGGCTTTGTTTTCTCGACATACACGCATGCACTGACCTCAATCTCGCGATCCCAGGAAGAAGAGACAGAGGGAACAAGGTGGATAAGGACAGCCTCTTTGAATTGAGAAACTGTGCAAGATTACATATGTGGATGCCGGAAAAACAGATGAGTTGAACATAAGAAATAAATGTAATAAAATATTCCCTCACTGTATGAGTGGTGGATAAGTGGATTGCACTGAAAAAAGACGTTGTTGAAGCCATCTAAACTCATAACTCCAAGGACAGATACGACAACGGATTCGAAAGTCGGGAAAGTTATAAAAAACTAGATCTATTTACCGTTGGCTTAGTTAGGTAAGCACCACCTCGCAAGGGGAGGGTGTGGTTAAGGGATACTGAGGGTGCTTGCCAGCGCTGACACCCACCAGACGCTCGCCCCATCTTTGGTCCACAAGGTGATGCAGGCCACGTGCCATTGCCCTTGCGCCCTCTATGGAGGCGCACCCCGCGCACCTGCACGTGCTAGTATGGCCGCACGCGCATAGTCTTTTAACTCAGTCATGTGTTATTGCGGTGGCGATGCTGCTCATTTGAGCAAGGATGCAGAGCAGGACCACATATGTTTCGAGAGGCATGATGTAGCATGCTACATCAGTATTATTTATCATTATTAGGGGGTTGTTGTGGTAATAGTGTTTACGGGGAGGGAGGTCTAGCTCTTCTATGCCCCGCCTACTGTCCCTATTGTGCCTGTTGCATGAGGTGGGTGTGGTTGTGGTGGTGGTGAGGGGGGGGGGGTGGTGACGGATGTGCCTGGCATACACACCCAGCCTGACACGCTATTTGTGTATAATCTTGTGACGCTGAGCTGGTGAGGGAGTTGTCCCCGTGTTGATACTGCCTGTCCATAGAGGGGTGTTAGGGGTAGGTGGGTCATGGTGGTTAGATGACCACGTACATGACTTGTTGCAGGTGGTGCGTGCTCTCCTTTCCCGCCCCCCCCCCCTCTCTCATTCACTCACTCAAACTAACCCAATCTCAAACTCACTCATTCACTCATATCACAACCCGTTCTCCTAATAGCACGTCGCATTTTGACGTATACTTTACACAAGGCCAAAATAGTACTAGAAAATAATATCGGCTCGAGAAAGTGACATACTGTCCCGTTTTCTGTTCGTCGGTCCTCTGATAGGTTAGGATGAGGCACTTTAGTGGTAAAGTGCCAAAGGGGTTGGGCACTTCCACTACGGCAACTTCCACTTCCTATCCCAGCTCCAAGTCTTCATAAAAAAGTGCCATAACGTATACTATCTTAGTGCTTTCTCCGGATAATTACCTTACCTTGCACCAGTACTGAAGATAATGAAGTATAAGCATCCGGCAGTTGGTGAGGCGGAGCTCAAGAGCTAGCGTTAATTGAAAGAACGTTTAGTGAATATATTTAGGTAAGTACATGCCTTCTCCACAATATAATTACTTGTGTTTGAAATTGTTGTTTTACAACAATTGTGTCTCGACCTATTGAAGTATTTTGGTCAGCGATTTACAGTGTCTCTCCTAGCACACTGTTCTAGAGTATTGTTGTATGTAATATGCTTGTTAGTTTAAATCGAAGTAGAGTCTAATGTTTCAGCTTGGGAGATGCATGCTATCAACTATAGTCATCAATGCAGAAATGCATGCCATCAACATCAATCAACTTCATCCCACTCATCAAAAAATATTGTTAGGAATTATGAAAAATATATACTGACTGATCCATTCCTGTTGCAAATGTTATGATGAGAATTAATATTCTGACGGAGAATTGCGTTTGGTGCACACGGTCTGGACAACCGCCTACCGGCCAGGTCCAGAACTGTGTGTGTAGAGCGACCACTGTTTTGGTGGTGTTGAATGTCTTGGGGAGCGAGGAGTGTCGAGTACCGGGAGGGGAGCGGCGCCTGATATCGACCCCCTGGAAACCCGACCCCATCGGTGCTCTCCGTAGAGTGACGTACACTTGGTGAGCGCCTTTACATCTGGCGGACATTTCAGGTGCAAGCCACATTCTTGTTTTTAGACTCTACTACTCGGAACAAAAAGTTCCAAGTAGCACGGCTATGCTGAGCCCGTAAATGGTTTGGCACATCCAAACTAATCTTATTTATATAACACTGGCCACAAGTGTATTGGATCCTGAGGCATACTGACAGTATGTGGCGCGCCTTCATATACCAATCCGGCCTCAGACCAAGTCCATTCCATCCAGCGGTCGACCCCAAAGACGCATTCCTCAGCTTTACTATGCTGTTCATTCAAAAGAGGAATTTTCTCGAATATAAATTAATATTCAGAGAGTAATCACACACTCAATGAGAAAATGGTGGTCATCACGGCTCTTACGGATTTTCTCAAATTGTCATATATTTGCATACGTTGCATATTTAGGCATTGGTTAGGTTAGGTGTTTAGGTTTTGTTGTCGATTAGTTGTATATGCATTTACAGGGTTGTGGTCAAAACAAAAGTCGTCAACGAAGCACTTGTTCGAACGTCATCAGTTTTGAATCGTGTGTAAACCGTGTTTCATTCATAAACATGGTTTGGCGGGTGCATGGAATGGACTTTGGCCTTTGTTTATGAGGACGGGCTGCAGGCTTCAGGTGACTGAACCTATCCAACACAGGATTCAGGTAACTGAAATTATCCAACACAGGATTCAGGTGACTGAACCTATCCAACACAGGCTTCAGGTGATTGAACCTATCCAACACAGGATTAAGGTGACTGAACCTATTCCACATAGGCTTCACCTATTCAGCATATGCTTCACCTGACTGAACCTAACTGATCAGCTGACTGAGCCAGACAGTCAAGAGTAGAGTAGACCACTTTCTCTGTCTCTTCCGGGAAAGTGATGAGCTTACTCCTACAGCTATTCGGTATTCACCATGGGTAGAGTTTCACTTTCTCCAGGCCAACGTGTTGTCTTTGGTATGGGTAGCGGTCACCCAGCCGGGCAGGGGACTTGAGGTGGAGTGGGTGTAGGGCGGGGGGGGGGGGGGGAGGTAAACCAGCTTGGGAATGAATGAACAAGGTGGGGGGAGGGAGTTTAGGGGTGGGGGGCCAGAGCTGGTATAGTTGTGGGGACAGGGCTGTCTGGGGTTTGTTTTTGTCGATATGAATAATTTTACCTTTTTCTGTTTTTGCGTGTGTACTTGTATACGTTCACAGTATATGTAGTGTATTTGTTACGTTAATGTGTGCACCTTTTTTTTGCGTTTTGGAAAGCGTGCAAAGACCTAATGCTATAATCCCCTCAACTAAATTATTAGGAGCGTTTAAAATTTCGAAATTTGTATTTCCTAGGTGGAAGAGATTCATAATAATTTACGCTTGGAAAATACTAGAGCTAGTCTTAAAACTGCGCACAGGAATAACAACTTGAGACCAGAGGCATGGCAGGATAGCCCCGTTGAAAAGCAGAGGTGCAATAGGTACGCCGAGAGAGAGAGAGAGAGCTCTTATCAGCATTGAAGGCCCAAGACTTTTCACCACAATATGGGCATACAGTTTTCAAAAGTGAACTTGATAAACACCTTCAAAGGATACCTGATCAATCATGCTGTGAATCATATGCAGGCTGCAAGCACTCTTGCTGACCGGACCACCAACCAGGAGTCTTGGTCAGAGACTGGGCCGCGGGGACGTTGATCTTCGGATTCACTGACGGGCAATCACCAGGAGCAGGTAGATCATCAGTGGTTGAGATAGACCTTCGTGTATGACGGGGCGGCGGTCGTACAGGTCAGCTTGTGGAAGTTACATACCAGTACAATACATACCAAAACAAAGGTTGGTGTATTAATGTTAGGTACTAGTGTAGGCGGCGCGGGAGTGCTGGTAACGGTATTATGTCGCCTGGAAATTTATTAAATACATTATTTAATTAGGAACATAGGTACCGTTACCATACACCACCCATTTTTGTTGAAGGAGGAGGGGGGGGGGTGATGTAGTCCTCAGAGCTCTTTAGGGCAGGCGAACGTGACTTGTTCAGTACACTAGGCCTAAATACTTTTTACTACCTGGTGATTGCAACCCGACCTCCTAATAGAGCGTCGCGTTTTGACGTATACTCTACCCAAGACCAAAAATGGTCGTACTAGAAAATGGAAGCGGCTCACGAAATTGACCTACTGTCCCGTTTTTTGTTTTGGGTCCTCTGGTAGGTTAGGATAGGTTACTTTAGTACGACGGTTTCTTGACGTTGGGAAACCTTAGGAGGACGGACTGGGTTGTTACCGGGATCAATATTCCCGCGGTCCTCTAACAGGTCTCCCGCTTGCTCGTCTGGTTAGTGAGGCTCTTGGCCCCCAGACTTGAGACACCGTAGCCTGTGTGTAATGTGTCACCGTAGCCTGTGTGTAATGTGTCACCGTAGCCTGTGTGTAATTCACCCTGTTCTCACACACATTAATCTACCGTAATATTCTAGCAGACCGTTAACAAAAGGAGTGCTTTAACGAAATAAAAGGCACCGTAATAATAACGCTCCCTTTGACAAGTGAACACGCTCGATGGGTTTAGTGAATTGCTAAGATTCCAACACTTTAAGTTAATCACAGTATTTGACGCTTGTTACATCGTGTAAACGGGATGGTTGACTAGGTGATCCTATCCCAGTAGATTTTTTTTTGTTATGTCATGTAATGTACATTTCCTTCGTACATGAGTGTATAGTGCACACGTGTTACAGGATCGTAAAGCATACTGGAAGCTGCAGACGCAGTCCGTCTTCTCTTAACCTACCAGAGGACCTAAAACAGAAAACGGGACTTTCGCGAGCCGCTTCCATTTTGTAGTACGACAATTGTTCTCCGTGTGTAACGCATACGATCGAAATATGACGTTCTTTGTAAGAGGACAGGTTGTAGAAGACGAGTCACAATAACCTTGACACTCCACACATTCAAGAGCTGAAGAACCGACGACGTTTCGGTCTGTCCTGGACCCACTATCAAGTAGTATATGGATGTTTGATGCGTTATTGATGTATCCACAGCCATTACTAAGATACCCAGGTTTTCCCCATCATCTATGGTATTGAGCTTTGTTTATATTCTTAGTATACTGTCTTCACGTTGCTCATGTTAAGATGATGATGTTTTCTTTACAGGTAAGGTGTTGACACTGGTGAGGGAGTCATTGGCAAGGCGTGAGTGGCAACTCCAGGGACATTGTGGTAACGATGTCGTCTCAGGGAAGTAATTATACGAACTGTAATAATTTGTGATTTGTATTTAGTTCGTATGTAGATATGACTAGCCAGCAAAATGTTAGTGAACCTGTACACCAATCTATTGAAGTTGGAAAGGCGGGGCTCTTAAGAGCTGAAGCATACCTAAAGAACACAACTAGGCACGTACACACGAGGGCATGACTGACAGATCAATATTCATTGACTGACACAGGCGGTCTGGCCTGACAAGTCTGAATACTTCACGGTGTAGCAGTGCAAAATATTCAGTATGAAATATAGTTGGCCACATCTGCCAGTGATAGTCACATTTTGTAGGTGGTTCCTTTGCTACTGGAAGTTATTGAGGCTGAGTAACGGTTGAGCAAATGTGCCGTTGGCCGTCAACAATATTTGTAATTTTTCATCGTCTGTCGCGTTGATCCCAGTCTTCAAATCATTTGGGTAGCCTTAATCGCAGTCTGTGTTATACGTGTTCACCTCTTGTGTCTGTACCGAAGGTTGGGTGTTCTGTACCTGGTGACATATCTGTACCAGGAAGCTGATAGATGTGTTTCCATCTATCTAACGTATGGAAATAAAGTTCCTGTGTATTCATGCAGGAATCTTTATTTCCATACGAATATGCATCTTTTATTGCATGGTAGACAATATGGTTGATTTTATTGCATGGTAGACAATATGGTTGATTTTATTGCATGGTAGACAATATGGTTGATTTTATTGCATGGTAGACAATATGGTTGAAATCTGAGCTAGCTTCAGGAACAGAGACCAGCCCTAGGACACATCACGGAAGTTCTGTTTCCTGGGCTATTGTGGTGGTGACTGGAAGTCTTCGTCCAGTGTCCTGACTCGAGCAATTTCACGGAGGTGACTTGACATTGTGAAGGTAAGAGGCCCCTGGCGCCAGCTACCACCACACCATTATCTCTGTCTCCAAATTGTCGGTGTTACTCAGTCTCTCTCGCTGCTTGTCTTACTTTTTTTTTTATTTCCAGTAGAAATACGTCAGTCAATTTTATTAGTTCATAATTAGTAAAACACAATACACATACCAATATATATAGTGTAGTTTACCGTCATGATTCTTGAAGTTATCTTGAGATAATTTCGGGGCATAGCGTCCATACGGCCCGGTCCTCGACCAGGACTCCTTTTTGTAACACCCCCCCCCCCCCCCGGAAGCAGCCCTGTAGCAGCTGTCTAACTCCGTACCTATTTACTGCTAGGTAACAGGAGCATCAAGGTGAAAGAAATATTTTTGGCCATTTCGATCCGGGGATCGAACCCGGAACCTCAGGACTACGAATCGAAGCGCTGTCTACCCAGCAGTCAGGCGTCCTTGTAAGTAACTTACAAGGGCGCCTGGCCTACAATAACCTACAATGATTGTAGTAACTTATTCACAATTGCATGGTATAAGTCGGTTATTTATTTTTAGATATACGTCATTTGCAAACGATGAAATATTATTACCTGCAACCTAATTTCCAACTCTAATGCCACTTCTTATCTTGGTTGAGATGGAATGTGTATATAACCTAAGTTTTGATAGACACCCATGATGATGGCGGCATTTCTCCGTGTCCGTATATTCCCTCAATTAGGTTTGGTTCAAGCAATTTTAGATTGTCATGAGTTCAGCGGAAAATCGGCAGATCATTAGAAGCCTGATGAGTAGAAATTCAAGCACGCTTGACTTCCCCTCCTCCCCTCTTCCCTCCACCTCTCCTCTTCCGTCTCCTCTTCCCTCCACCTCTCCTCCTCCTCCCCTCTTCCTTCCCCTCCTACCTCCTCCTCCCCTCTTCCCTCATATTTGCTCTCTCACTATTGCTCAGTTGCGAAAGGTCGTCACTTTTATTTCACTTCATGCGGGATTCATGCGAGAATTTGGTTGTTTGTCCTCAGCCAGGTTATTGTGACGTTGTCTGCGTGTATTGTGTTGGTCTGGTTGACGCGTGGGTGCTGGCGTGCCAAGCCGGTGACACAAGTACTCTCTAGGGTACAATACTGCTTCAGTTAAGACTAGCGAAAGTACTGACCTGGAGAATGTATCGAGACCTTTTAATTACCGGAATCTATTCCATAAAACTCCTAAATTATTTTGAGAACATATAACGTAAATTATATTATTGGATATGCAGACGAGATAATTTATATATGGGAATTGTTAGAGGTACTGTTTCCAAACTTCATACTTTAAATAATTCATTTAATAGTCCCCAGTGGACTATAAGGTACAATAAATCAAGAGCGGTTAGGACCATTCACGATTTCTATGCGAGGTACCTCAGTTAGGTTAGGTTCACGCAATTTAGTAAATTTTTTTTTTTCTGTCTTCTGACAACTGGAGAAGACGGGCTGGCCTGACAACCATTATATCGTACTGTCTAGTGTTTCAGAGCTCATAAACTGTTTAATATATGTAAACAACGCCGCCAAAGATTGAGAAAAGATGTACACGTTTGTAAGTAGATGCGTAAAGTGTAAATGCTTTGTTGAATGGTACTGTGGCTGGCGACGCGTGTGCTAATCACTGCCCAGTCGACCTTCTGAATTTCATTAATATTGTAATGAACTTCTGTAAGAATGCTTTAATGGTTTTAAGCCACAGTGAAAACACGATACCAGAATTTTGAGATCAGAGTCGAAAATTTAAGACTATCAACAATACAGTACTTCTACGCAAGCTTTATGGGCTTGACATTATAAATGACGTTCCGCTCTGACCTCCGAGTCATTTTCTATTTATGACAGGAGACACTTTGTATCATTTGGCACCGCGACCCTGTAACACTGGACCTTGTACTGTGAGCCTCCAGGGCTATAATCCCAGGACCTGTTCTTCTTGTATGCGTAAATGTTGTTTGTAATGTCAACAAGAGCTCATGTCTTTTGCAGAAGGCAAGACGTTATATTTCTTTGCCAGCATGTCCAGTGTGGATTTGAACACGGTTCACCAATGGTTCATAGTCAGCAGATTTTCAATATTAGCTCAAGAATTATTGACCCGCAGGAACCACGACAATATAGGTAGGAGGCCGGTAGGTATTTAAGGGGGTGTGTGACTATGTTGGCGGCAGACATCAGAGTGGGGGCACAAGGCAGCGTGCTGATCCTTCTTGTGATGAAGACATTGAGAGACAAACTACATCGTAAGATTGATTGATAAAGATTAAGCCACCCAAGAGGTGGCACGGGCATGAATAGCCCGTAAATCATCGTAAGTGTTGATGCGAGTTGTATATCTCAACAAGCGGGCTCTAGATGCCTTTTCATTTTATATCCTCCTTCTTAGTTCTTACTTGTTTCTTGCACAGTTTAATTGTGCATAAAAGGAAGGAAAGCTAAATGAATATTGATAGTGTGGCCGAGCTTTGTGAAAGTGAGAGGCAAGGCCAGTAGTTGATGGTGGGCGCTAGTTGAATTATTAAAATGTGTTTGTGATGGTGCAGGTGTCGCTGTGTTCTCGCCTGGTTGTACTTGCTGTGGATGATCTGCGGCTCTTGGCTCTCGCCTCCCAACTACTTAATAGTCTTGTGAATAGAGGATCTTACATTTAAAGCTGTGTATGTGGCTCTCTTGGGCGGTGAGCTGGGGAGTGTCGCCCGCTGGAAGGGAACGCTGAAATTATGGCGACGTGAAAATAATATACAACACGTGTTTCCTTGAACATGTTCTGTACAAGGCAACAGCACGTGTGCTTCACGTTCTGTTGACGGAGACCTTGTACTTAAAGTGCAGCCGATTACGCTTGATTACCCAGGTATGTGCAGACAGCCCAGTTGACGCTCTATATTGTGAAGGCCACAAAATATATTCACATGTGGTCCTGCCAACACGTTGGTGTTGTGTATGTGTGTGAATACTTGTGTTTGGGTGTGACGGCATGGTCATTTGCTAATGAACTTCTTAAGAAGTTCCTCCCCCTCCCCTCCACACCCCCGTGGGGGGAGGGGAGGGGGCGTGGGGGAGGACTCCAGGAGTGGGGGGGGGTGCTCAACCCGTCCTCCTAAACGTACCATTTTTTACGGAATAGACCAATCTATTAAATTTGCGACGTGTTGGTCAAATTTCAAGCACCGTAATAATGAGGTTATCTATAAGTTGGCCTCGATAGGGTTGCTTCGGTCCGTACGCTTCTGGTTAGACCAAAACTGTTAATTTTTGACGGAGAGGCAAAGTGAGAGAATCGGGAGGGGAAAAATACACACACACACACACTTACACTCCCCCCCCCCACACACACACGTACACCCCCACCTACCCACACCCACGTACACCCCCACCCACGTACACCCCCACCCACACACACGTACGTACACACCCACCCACACACACGTACGTACACACCCACCCACACACACGTACGTACACACCCACATACACACATTGCCCACACGCACACATACAAGCAACACACGCGCACTACACACCTCCCACACAACCTCTCCCCTTCCGTAGATGTCTCTCCACTTAACTTTCACCTCCAACACCTAGACATTCTAGACGACTCTTCGATGAGCAGGCCAGATCTAACACCAGAATCTTTACGGTTTTGTTGTTTATGCTCTATCATAATATTTTACAAACATAATCATTTGGCATCTTTCATAATTTGCAATATTCGTGTGATGTCTGGAGAACGCCTCCCA
Source organism: Procambarus clarkii (assembly GCF_040958095.1). NCBI lineage: Eukaryota > Metazoa > Arthropoda > Malacostraca > Decapoda > Cambaridae > Procambarus > Procambarus clarkii. The sequence continues at coordinate 5,464,039 of NC_091242.1, read as the reverse complement.
TGTATCGGCTTTGAATGTAAAAACTTATATAGGTGAGTGCAAGATGCAAGGTCCCTATTATTACTGCGTCATGTATGTCTTCGGGGGCATGGCTAGGCAAAACAATTAAATTAGTTTTGGTGTGAGATGGGAAGTCCGGGGTGGGGTTAATGGCGCGGGTGAGGGCCAGGTGGTACTACTATAGTGTTGCCGTAATGGTGTGTGGTGATGGTTATCACATGCGATAGTCCCTCTTTACTCTGTATCTTACTAGCGCAGGCTACACTTGCCAGCACTGGCTGCCGGGAAGTACTGTCTACCTCTATATGCCCTCACCAGCTAGCCTGTTGCGTTGTATTTAAACTTTTCTGAGGTTCGATTTCGGTATCGAATCTAACCTTAAAGTTGTGGATTGAGATTTTGTTCACAACTTCTTCTTTCAGTGCATTTCACTTGGCGATCACCTGGGCAGGATATGATTATTTCTTTACATTTTGCTCGTCTCATTTACGTTTCCAGCTTTCCACCAATGTCCGTCCTCTCTGTTTACATAGGCCTGTCCTTGTTCACCTGGTCTGTTCCCCTCAGTATTGTTGTTGTTGTATTAGATTCAGCTACTTAGAACAAAAGTTCCAAAGTAGCACGGGCTATGGTGAGCCCGTAGTGGACTTACTTACCTGGCACAGGAGCGGGGCTGAGTCCCCTCCCCTCAGTATGTTTTGTGTGATCTTATCCCCTCTTACTTCTTTCTCTCCTCTAGGGTTGTGAGATTGAGTTCCCTCATTATGTCCTTGTAGCTTAACCATTTCGGTTGACACTCATCTTGTTCCAAGTCTGCACTTTTCTAATTTTGTTTGTGCTTCACTAGGTACGGATTCCAGGCCGGTACTGCATATTCCACTTATTGATCTAACGTAGGCTGTAAATATTGCCTGCTTCCCATATGCTGCCGCTGTTACCCTGTTTGTCCCAAGTGTTGGAATTACTATCCCGTTCTACCACAAGGAAGGTAGGTCTTCTTCTCTTTCCAATTCCTGTCGTCGTCTTTGCCTTGTAGGATAGATTTTCTTCGTTGCCTATCTCCCTTTCCCACCTTCATTACCTTCCACTTGTTAAGACTGAAATCTTTAACAGGTGTTTGTCTGTTTGTTGCCCTCCCCTAGAGTGTAGCAAGGTCTTCCTCAGTAGTCCTCCACCGTGTTTACATTCCTCATCTTGACAAGGATCAAGAGGAGGAATGTAATCAACTGCGGCAGGAATGTTGCCTGAGGCTGCGGCGCCTACTGACACTTAAAGTAATTCAAATGTAGAATATGGCTGATTTAAGGGAAAAATTAAATTGTTAATGATGTGTGCTTATTACAAATATATTCCTATTTAAAAAATCGACATTTGAAAAATGAATTGTGTATCTGAAGACAGTGGGCAATTAGAGTGCAAGACTAGGGCGAGTTGTGTTTGACCATCATGCTAAATGTTGAGTGTTCAGAGTGCGAGGCAGCGGCAGGGTTGCGGTGCACGGTGCCACTGGCAGACAGGCAAGGGCGGTGGGCAAGGTCGCGTACTACTGGTCACCTGTTAGGTAGGTAGGAAGGTGCCCGCTGACTGACCGCCTCCCCTCCACCTGCTTCCTCAACACCTGACACACCAGTGTGTGTGTACTTACCTAGTTGTGGAACGTTAGTTGTGTGTGAGAGCGAGTGAGCAAGCGAGCGAGCGAGTGTGAGTGAGGGGGTGGGAGGCGGGATAGAGGAAGGTAGGCATGCAGTCTTTTTGTTTGGGGGGGGGGGGGTGTAGAGGCCAATATATGCGTGCGCACACAAGGAAGGCAGGCAGGCAGGCTTCCTCAGTTGCATTTAGGCTGCTTCTCTATATTAGGATTCAAAGCATGTTCGCGGGTGTAAATCTCAGTTGCTCTTCAAATGATAGATATTTATTCAAAACTAGTCAGGCGTTATCGAGACGAGGAAGATAGGAGGGAAGGTGTTGTGTTTACTTTACAGAGCCGCGCACATGGCTTCCCTTGGCATACGTTGAATTTGACCTATTGTTGCTTCCCGACCATTTCCTTAATGTGTGTGTTTTTCTGACCCTGCTGGTGTAGCTGTTTTCTTATTAGAGCACCGACTCGTTACATTCAAACTTTGTGATTTGTTCCCATTGATAACTGATGTTGAGTCGAAGATTTGTTAGCCTAACGCATAGATTCGCGAATGTTGTGTTCGTGCAGCGCTAATGATTCTCTTTATTGCAGTGTCTGATAAATTATTTGCTCAATATGTTCTGTGTTAAAGATCAAATAGCCTATTCGTGATTTACTGTAAAATTAAATTACTGGTTATGTTGCTCTGCCCACATGTGGATGAGTTGTGCATGTTATATAATTATCGGAATGGTAGGCGAGTGCCGGCGGAGGGTGTGGCTACAAGGTGAGCACAGGTGCACCACCGCCTCTACTTCCATGTTGTTGTTGGTTTAGAGTTAGCTACTCAGAACAAAATGTCTTCGTAGCACGGGTTATAGTGAGTCCGTAACTCTACTTCCATGCTGTCATTTATACTCATTTATACCTCATTTGTACTTGTGTAATGATTGCCCTTACCTCATAATAACGATCTTAATCATGGCTGCCCGCCCTTATTTTTCTGCTCGTCAAAGACCAAATGTTCATTCCATGCAGCCGCCAACCCCTCCCACCCTTCCTCCATATGAATGAAAAACGCTTTCCTTACACACGACTCGCAGCTGATGACGTTCGAATATTTCTCGAACAGTGCTTTGCTGACGATACTACCAGAAGTACTGATGAATCAGTCAGGGTAACTACCAGAAGTACTGCATCAGAAGGGTTGTGTTGACTTTGTGGGCCTGCAACCCGCGGCCAGCAACAGGGCTAGCAATCAAGTCCTCAAAACGCCTGGCATTAGACCGGGCTGCTTGTGTGTGTAAGAACTCCCGAAGCGAGACATGGGTAAACCAGCATAAAGTTGGTCGAGGCGGGTTTTCTTAACTTCATTCTACAATTTTAAATTGGATGAAATACAGTCCGAAGTTTGCATGACTGACAGTAGCTATGGTCTTTCACGGGCGTAGCCAGCCCTGAGGGGAGGGCGCTAGGCTTGGGAGAGCCTGGTGGTCATGCAGTTTGAGCTTAGTGGCTATTGCTGGAAGGCAAGTTTTTACAGCTGGAGTTCCCGACAGTAAGTGCTGGCGGAGGTAAACTTGTGGCCAGAGATGTGAGTGGGGATCCCTCGAGGGGCTCTTTGCTTCCTCTCGCAAGAAGAAATGTTGCATGACTTCCATTGAAGTGCTTTTTATGTTGTCTGAAGAGAACTTTATATATATATATATATATATATATATATATATATATATATATATATATATATATATATATATATATATATATATATATATATATATATATATATCGTACCTAGTAGCCAGAACGCACTTCTCGGCCTACTATGCAAGGCCCGATTTGCCTAATAAGCCAAGTTTCCTGAATTAATATATTTTCTCAATTTTTTTCTTATGAAATGATAAAGCTACCCATTTCATTATGTATGAGGTCAATTTTTTTTTGTTGGAGTTAAAATTAACGTAGATATATGACCGAACCTAACCAACCCTACCTAACCTAAGCTAACCTATCTTTATAGGTTAGGTTAGGTAGCCGAAAAAGTTAGGTTCGGTTAGGTTAGGTAGTCGAAAAACAATTAATTCATGAAAACTTGGCTTATTAGGCAAATCGGGCCTTGCATAGTAGGCAGAGAAGTGCGTTCTGGCTACTAGGTACATTATATATATATATATATATATATATATATATATATATATATATATATATATATATATATATATATATATATATATATAACTGTACTTGGGAAATTACTTATATCTGTATATTGCTCCAAACATAAATTGTATTTGGTTACCCTACCTTACCTTGAGATGATTTCAGAGCTTAGCGTCCCCGCGGCCTGTTGTCGACAAAGGCTCCTCTTTGCGGGACTGGTTAACCAGGCTGTTGGACGTGACTGCTCGCAGCCTGACTGTATGAGTCACAGCCTGGTACAGCGTTAGTTGTACCAGGCTGATCCTCGGAGTAGATATTCAAAACATGTATTAGTCAACGTTGTGATGTGTTTTGTGCTTCTACTGTATAGTAATATTGACTATTAGTGATATCAGACTTGCACTTTTATCTTCTCGGCTTTACGCAATAAAGGAGAAGTATAGTATCGGGTTGGAATTCTCTGCCGGAATTTAAGTACAAATAAGAGTTTTGAGAATTGCCGTACAGAGAACATAAACGGCACGCATAGAAACGATAAAACCTGTCTAAATTATTGGGACCGTCTCATTCCTCTCAAAATGTACTCTTTGGAAAGGAGACGAGAAAGTTATAAAATAATATGTACATGGAAGATACTTGAAGGCTAGGGCCCAAATGTGCCCAGTAGAATAACAACATAGTGGAACAAAAGATACGGAAGGAAATGCAGAATAGAACCAATGAAGAGCTGCCAGACACAATCATGGAGCACTGTCTGAACATCAGAGGTCCACAGCTGTTCAACACCTTCCCAGCAAGTATTAGAAATATTGAAGTAACAAAGGTTAATGTATTCAAGAGGCACTTAGATAAGTTCTTGCAAGTAGTGCCCGATCAACCAAGCTGTAGTGGATATGTGGGCTTTTGGTCGCTCCAAGAAACACCCTGTTGTCAGAAGTAGGCCGAGCTCGGGGAGTAGAATTCTCAGAACCTTCTCCAGTTATGCTCCAGGTAACACAGCTGACTTTCGTCGACAGGACTGGACAACATTACTTACTTAACATTTCCGAAAGCTAGTAATCAACGCCGTCTTCTCACATCGCATTTTGACGTCAAAATCCCGAACGGACAAATAAACGGGTTCTATACATCATAGCTGTATACAAACATTCACGTTTTCTATGCGTGGTCGATACTATAGGTTCAATCTATAGTACGCCATATTCTGTCCGTTATGGCAACTCAAGAAGAAGGGCTGAATATTTATATGCTCGTTCCTGGCAATAGTAATGTCCGTTCTTGCATAATAGGTTGTTTATATACCTTGTTAACCTAGTTGATATTTGTTTATTACTGCTGGTAATCCGATTTGTCAGCAAGCTTAACCAAATCTATATCTAATTAGTGGAAGCAACATAATTACCTCTGCCTCTTTTTGTTTTGTTGGCCGAGGTGACATAAGGTATTACTCAATTATACTCAATTATTAAAAGTGGTGGTGGAGGCGGCACCACCCTTGCCTACGCAGTGGCCACAGTGGGCGCGACAGTAGAGGATCGATGTGGTGCCGCCGGCGACCATGGAGGTGTCTGGCTCTTCACCTCCCCTACTCCAGGTCCCTTAAGTCAGGGGTCTTTGGCTGGGAGGGAGGGAAAGAGGATGGGGGAGTAGTCAGTCCGTTTTCTTAATTTGCTACTCTGTAAAAAAGTAACAATTTAGCCTAACCAGAAACGAATGAACCTCGCCAATCCTACCGAAGCCTATGGATAGAAAGCGTTAAAATTAATGTTTTTTTTTTTTTTTTTTTTTTTTTTTTTTTTTTTTTTACTAAACGTCTAATTTATAAGCGATTGATAGATTCATTACATGACCAGCTATGTTGTAAAGTTATAAAGCTTGTGTGATAATATTTATCGGAACATTAACAGTACAGCATGCAAATTGTAATATTTGTTACCCAATATTGTGTGGCTTCACTAACTGATACTACTGTTTACTTTCTGTACAGGATTCGGCCTCAGATAGCCCGGGAGCTGATAGAGATGTGTCGGGTGTGTACCAGTGTGACGCCGGGGGAGCCACAGGTGTGGCTAGGCTCCGACAAGGCCTTCACATACGACTATGTCTTCGACATGGGCACCAACCAGAGCCAGGTGTACACCACCTGCGTCGAGGGGCTCGTCGAGGGATGCTTCGAGGGATATAACGCCACAGTCCTCGCATATGGTCAGGTCAGTGTCATACAAATGCATTCGAACCATCCACACACATTTTGTAACTAATAGTTGTTACAGTAGGCCTACTGTGCATATCTCATTTGTGTATTGCATGCAGATAATATGCCTATACTAAAGTACAAATCAAACCACTAATGCCATGTGTTGGTTTAGACGGGGTCGGGTAAGACATACACGATGGGCACGGGGCTGGAGGTTGACAATGGGGAGGACGTAGTGGGCATCATCCCGCGCGCCGTCCATCACCTCTTCAGGGGCATCGAGGAGCGCAGAGCCGCGGCCCAAGAGTCCGACACGCCGCCCCCAGACTTCAAGGTCACCGCTCACTTTATGGAGCTTTACAACGAGGAGATTATCGACCTCTTCGAGCCTAGTTTTAAGGTGAGTAACTTTGTGATGTCCTTTGCAAACTATATTCAAGTTCAAGTATGTTTATTGAGACAAGAAAAAAAATACATCTCAAAGGAATAGAGCAGCTTAGGCTATTTCTACTCCCTTTAAAATTTATTCATAGTTGTAAGCCATTAAATTATATTCGTTTATCACTGTGCGAGATCTAAGTGCACTCGTTCAGTGCCCCGTTGGATTTTGAATGCGTCCTGTTTTAGTATCGTTCCTAAATATACTTGGATTATTATCTACTCCAGCATCTGCATCATTAATATGTTTATGAATAAGAGGTCGGGTTCAGTTGTCCTCTTCAACTTGACGCCATTTAAGGTTCTGTTTTCAGTCTGTTAACCATAGTCTTAGATGCCCTGGAAGTCGAAGAATACAGTTCTGTAATATACGGATATACAGAACACTTTCATAAAGTTTTCAATAAATGCAAAAATCAAATCATATTAAAGTACGTTCAATGTAATAACTGTCAGAGTGGGCATATAGGTATCCATTGGAGACCATTATGAGTTTTCAATCATAATGTGAGTGTCAATCATAAAATCAGTGTGAAAATCACCCTGATTTTCACAATCAGTGTGAGACATTGAGTCTCACAGGTAGACTATGTATTCCGGGGTGGGTACCAACCACAGATGTTAAAAGACAGGTATAACATTTTAACATAATATAAAACATATCAACTATACTGTAGATGGCAAGGAAAATAGCGAAATAATAATAAGATAATAAACTGAATAAGAAGGTAGTACTTTTAAAGCATTTGAACTTACTAGAGTGTAATAATACTCGTATATATTAGATAGGGAAAATACTAATACTCATTTAATATAATACACACCTGGATAATACTTACACATGCTAGATACGAGTAATGCTTACGAATAATACTTGCACATGCTAGTCTAGGATAACACACATTAAAAGCTGGGTTAATGTTGCACAATATCAGCCCCATGTATGGCAGAGTATAAGTAACGATCCCGAATATGTGCAGAGGATATTTACTGCCCACTTCCCTTCCAACACCTGAACAAATCCACAAGGGCCTTTAATGAGGGTTCGAACCTATGCACTGGATGTTCCCAGACACGCGCTACACTTATAACACCAGCTATGCACAAACACTGTCCGTCCCTCTTTGCCCTCACACTCTGTTTTCCGTCAGCCATCGTACCATAATTTGTGAGTTAAGACATTCAATTGCGAGGAAATTACGCCATTAAATAAATGGCGTTAAAGCGGAACTTTGCCCCATCCTCTAGTGAAATATGAGACTATAAGAATCAAGGTAACTGCAAACGGCTTATTTTTTTATCTTTATTTAATGAAATACATTATAAATTATATATACATACATTTTACAAGGCAAATATATACATTTTATATACATTTTTATACATAAAAAATACATTTTTACAAGGCAATACCTTTTTACATATATAATAGTATAATTCTCAGTAAACAAGTGTTTCTTATTATCACAGAGCATGATCTTTAAACCCCAAATGTTATACTTATTTTTCTTTAAATGATTTACAATTTTAGAGATTATATTTACATTAATTTACATGGGAAATTATTATATTTATATATATAATTCTCAGTAAACAAAGTTTCCATACCATCACCGAGCATGAGCCGTAAACCCCAAATGTTATACCTGATCTTGCCTCGCAAGAACTTCATAATTTTGTCTACTGAGTAACACTCCTGCCTGTCTATACACACACAAAAATGTAATCAGAAAGTAGCATAATTATTGTATTCTTAATTTTCTTGCATTTTATGTCAATATGAAACATTAAAATCCTCATTAACTCCACTCTAATACTTTGGTCCACATAAAGCTTTAAGAGCGTCTCTAATCCAGTTTACAAGAACAACTTTCTGCTTACAGAAATAAAGTATATGCATAGTATTCTCAATTTCAGTACACTGGTCACACCTATTGTTGTCCTTAATGCCCAACATCAACAACCTATCATTAATAGGGAGGATCTCATGAATATAGCGATACAATAGCTCACGTTGTTTTGGGTCAATAAATTTAACATGAAGGGTTGCCCATATTGCCTGCCAGCTAAAGAGTGGATCTGCCTCCTCTACTCAAGGAGCTATATTTGGGAGTAGAATATCATACACTTGTTTACTGTTCATTATTATTATATATACAGGTATATGTATATGTATGTCTAACCTACGCTTGAAACACTCAAGTGATATTTCAACCACACCACACTGGTGCTATCGTCACCACCTCCACACTGGTGGTGAGCTCACCCAACACTGGTATACGACCGCCTTCAGTCCCGCTGCTTTGATGTCTAATGACTCAAAGGTTTGGCACATCACTCATATGCAATTTATGCTTTTTTCAAAATGATTCACAGTGTATGCACAGTGAAATACACCTCTATATATATATACTCTGTGTTTACATTATCATCTTGACCGGTTATAGAAGTTAAACCTTAACCTGAGCTGGCTTTAAGCATATTTGATATGTTCAAGCGGAACTGTTGTCACAAAGTTATTGTACGGAACTTTGTATGGAGGTTTTGTACACATTGACATGTTTAACATATATAGCCTTCAAATAAATGTCATTTTGTATATGTATTCTATAATCTATGGCAAAATTGTATTGAGAATGGATAGCAGCACCACGACTGTATTATTAACATTTTTTACATTTACTCTACACAAGTATTAGGCTTCATTGCGCTCACATTATACCTTTCATATAATGCATAATTTACGTGATTTAACTTTTCAATATCCTTAAGCTTAAATTTATGCGGTGTTATTATGCTTCTTTTGTTTTGATACTTGACCATCTGGGATTCACCACAGATGTTTGCCCGAATTCTCTGCATCTTAATCTGTTTCTCTTGAAGCCAAAGAGTGAAGCTTACCTGGAAATTCGACCGTTCTACTTCATTTATGACTAAGTCAAAGGCCCCTTCCCCTCCGTTCTCCTTTGCCAGAGTCCGTGTCCATGTGAAAACCTGATCTATATATCGGATTGGTTTAAAGATAGATGTCTATTTGAAATTCGCATATCCTCAAAATACTAATGTGTAATGGGTTTAACGTGTTACATGTCTCTGTAGTCTAGTGGGTTTAGTAAAGCGATTCATTACTGCACTGTGTTCACATTTCGCTTCCAGTAGAAAACAACATATGAGAGTAAGAACCAGTATATTGTGAAGACTAATAATAACAAACAGCAGCTCCCCTACGACTGTAATATCTCCATAGCTTAAACAAATACGTATTAGCGTTAAGACTTACCATTACTGTATAATGATTAACTGTGAATATATAGCTATTGAAATAGAACGTTGTATGAAACTAGCTGATATTATAATTATAAGGTGTGAAGGATAGATGCAGTTATTGTTCAATATTCAATCGTGATAGATTGAGTCTGCAACCTTGCAGTGTTGTGCAGGCTTAAAGATGAAGTCATTTGTTTACCAAAGTTCGCCAGGCTTTTTGACACGCTGCCACCAAGGTGCCGTCTTTCGCTGGCTGACAATTTAAACACTGTGCACATCGCCTAGTGTATGTAGTAAAACGGTATATTTAGTCGAGTTTATCATTTAGTTCGTTATATTTCTTACTAATCGTGATGAAACGATACGTATACTAGCTTAGTAGATTAAGAAGCATAAATATAATATCGAATAATGGAAAGGACATGATGGGACTAGACCAACTGAAATTGACCTATTGCCACTCGAAAACATCTAACACAACTTAACCTAACTTTGGTCTAACTGTACAATTGTAATAATTTATATTTGAGAAAATTCCTTAGTTTATAACGGGGAATATAGACATTTATGAATGCGTCTTTGAGGTGGACGAGGTTATATCCTAGCTCATTATGAAAAAACAAAATTTTTTCTTTAATTTTTGTTTTAATTTGTAGTGTTTATTCTAATATCTAATTGGTTGGCTGGCTTGTTTTAATATCATTGTAAGACGACTTTCTTGTATGTTGCTAGATCATTGTTTACTCTTTTATTTAAGGTGTTTGGTTTGCGCTTAAAAAGCTGAAGGTAATGATAGACAAAAATAGTACAGTATTGGTTTGAGGTTTTGGGTAGGATGTTCTGTAACAGCTTGAGGAAGAGAAGAGGATCAAATTTGGTGCCTAGGGAATGGACGCCAATGTTATAGGAAGATTAGTTTTGTCAGTTAATGGCTACGTATTGGTGTCTGCTGTTGACCTGTGATTTTGTAGTTTTTAACCTACAATTAAATTGGGGGGGGGGGTAAAAATCTTCGACTTGGGCCAGGGACATACGTTTTTCTTAACTAGAATTTAATCTTCGTGCTCAAATAATTAATGTAGAACCAAGTGAGGAAGTTGGTGAGGCACGGGATGTCATATCAATTAATACTGATGAGCTGGGAAAGCACTTGTGTTGTGGCAGTGAGCAACCAGCAAGGGCCAGTATCCTGTCTGAGTCACGGACATATATTAATTTGGCAAGGCACCAGTGTGGTTTTGCCTCCCACCACAGCTCCATCACAGATGCTCGCCAGTGATCCCTACTAGTAAAACACCTTTAACATTTATGTATGGCTTTTAACCCCCAGCCCCACGAGGCTAGTCAGACTATTGTGATTCGAGTGTTACAAAAACATAGTTATTAGGTCGGATTAGCAACCATCATCAGGGTATGATCCAGGACCCTGCGAGAAGTAAGGAAGTTAAGTGAGTTAAGGCTTACCGTGAATGAGAGCATTAGAATATAGAATGGGTCTTAAATAATAGGTTGACAGAATTTTCTCTGAAATGATTAAATTAGTCGAAAGACAGAATGTTGTACTACATGCAAAGGACGTGCTCGGTTAATAGTGTCATTGAGGCGTCTACGTGGACTTCTTTAAGAAGCAATTAGATAAGCTCCTGCAAGAAGTGCCGAATCAACCTGGTTAGTGCATATGTGGGCCTGCGGGCCGCTCCAAGCCATATCCTGTTGGACCAAGTTATCGCAAGTAGAGTCTGGCCCCAGACAGAGCTTGGGGGAGTAGAACAACTCTAGAATCCTGCTCCAGGTAAACACTGACTCTTGGATCACTAATGTGTCTTCACACTTGTGAGTTTGTAACTTCTTCGCAAACAGTTGGTGAGAGGCGGCTATCACTGAACGGCCAATTCACACACTTTCTTAGTAGGAACTAAGATATAAATTACGTAAATTGGTCTCATTAATTTTAATTAGATGATTTAATGTAGGGAAAATTGAAATGAATGAGACAATTACAAAATATATATATAATGGAATACGTAGTATAGGTACACCAGCCTGTCATCCATAAATTATAGCACTTAACTAATTGGTGCAACGTTAGAAAATTAACAGTTGTACCTTGCAAAAGATCAAACACGTTTTGTACTACAGTATATGGAATCTGTAGAGTGCACGAGAAAGAAGGTAACAACTAAAAAATCTTTAACTTGCCTAGTATATCACTTAAATGAACAAAATTAGGCCTAAAGTTGTGTATATTATGCTTACGATAAATTTTTTTGCCCTAAGACAAGCTAGGCTAGGTTGTATGCATAGTTACCACTCCACTTTGTAGTATGCCATTTGGAATATTCCGTAGTACGAAACGTGAACTCTTTCATGGTGGAGAAACTGGCCATTTTTGTACGCTCCACCAATGGTTGCTACAAAGTACTATAATTTTGGGGGGATTAGTTGGGTAAATAGTTGACATAATAATATTTAATAAATGTTTATTTAAAAAAAATATATTATTTAATATTCAATAAATTAATTTAATAAATACTTGGCCTCAAGCCCGAGCATCGATCCCTCTATATACTAAGGAGTATTTAAGCTTAAACTACGGCTCACAATATTACGGCAGTGAAGGGCTTATATCGCAGCGAATTTAAAACAAGTGCAGACACAACTGAGGTGGGAGCGTGAGAATAAAGTGAGTGGCAGGCCGGTAGTGGAGACGGTGGAGAGCCGGGCCCTCCCGCTCCTCCTGCCCTCCTGGCCCTCCTGGCTTTCCCGCCCTCCTGGCCCTCCCGGCTTTCCCGCCCTCCCTGGCCCTCCCGGCTTTCCCGCCCTCCTGGCCCTCCCGGCTTTCCCGCCCTCCGGCTTTCCCGCCCTCCGGCTTTCCCGCCCTCCTGGCTTTCCCGCCCTCCTGGCTTTCCCGCCCTCCGGTCTCTCCCGCCCTGCTACCTCTCCCGGCCCTCCCGGCCACCGTTAGCGCCGCCGCCCTAAGTACGAACGTCCTGTGCAACCACCTGGTTTTGGCTTACAGCAGCCACCATGGTTAGCCAAGCCATGGATACCTGCTCCCATGATCTCTAATGTAATTCATTCATTTTACAGTATTATAATCATATTTACCTTGGGAGTTTAAAACATTGTGCGTACTCACCGAAGTGTACTTTTGGGAGTTAAGCTACAGCTTTTGGTTTCACTTCTACCTTTGATAGATTGGTATACAGATTCCAGAGTCTATTAGGCTGTCTTATCTTCGTTTCAAGCTGTGTATGGAGTCAGCCTCCACCACTCGGGTATTCCATTTGTTCGTTATTGTTACTGTAAAAAATGCATGTTTATGGCTTATTCGGTTACAGTAATTAGTTCACACCTGTCCTTGTTTGTGCATCATCTATATCGAATAGATTCATTATCTGCCATATCTACTCACAAATATTTTGTATGTGGTGATCATGTCTTTCCTGACTTTTCTTTCATCCAGTGGTGTGAGGATTAATTTCTTTATTTTTTCCGTGCAACTTATACCTGTCGGTTCTGGTACTAGTGTAGAGGCATACCTATGGTCTTTCCAGCTTTGCTTTCTATTTAACGAGATAAGGGGAAACCATCCTGGCTACGTGTTCAAGAACTTATCTGGCAGGCAATATACCATCCCGTCCTTTCAAGTTGTCCCAACAAACAGAAAATGATGTACCATATTAACCAAACTTTACAGATGGACCCACTCACAGAAAACAGGAATGTTTGTGAGCCACTGTGATTTATACTACATACAATTTTGTCCATTGGGGGATTTTGACGTCAAAATGCGATGAACATTTTGACGTCAAAAAGGCAATCTGTCCTCTTCCAGAGGACAGATTGCCTGTACAGGGTCCAAGGTGACTCACTATTCAGATATCTAAAGTCAATTGATACGTCGGTCAACCTTCCATGTACACCTACTATATATATACTTGCCGATATTTTAAATAGATACTCTGATTTTTTTGTATTTGTAAAACACTTTATATTTCGTTACATCTTGTAGCTAACTTGCAAATAATAATTTGGCATTATCAGGACAAATGGGTATTTGGCATTATCAGGACAAATGGGTATTTGGCATTATCAGGACAAATGGGTATTTGGCATTATCAGGACAAAGCCGTCGGCTTTGACAAGCCGACGGCTTCCTGTCCTCATCGAGTCCACTAAAGTGTTATAGGCCCTCAGGTAAATTGAGGTAATTCAGATAAAGTAACTTCGATAGCGCTGTCATGACATTAACTGAGATATTGATGATGTGATACTAACAAGCAGCGCGGAAGTGCTACCAGGCAGGGGTCTCCTGCTATTAATTAACTAGGAGAGTTATATTAACTGGCAAGTAGTGTTGTCGGGCCATATAACTGGCAGGTCCTCGTATCTGGCCATTAAAAAATAAGTGTGTACAGAAAGGCAGCCTATATAGCCTTCAGTGGGTGCCGAGGGACTGTGGCCCATATGTCATCTGTGAGTAAGTGTTAGAGTTGTTTGGAAAGTGAATGTGAGTCATGCATTGTTTCTGCTCTAGTGGTCGGGACCATTTGTCAGGTGTGCCAGGTGTGTACTAGCCTAGTTGTGCTTGCGGGGGTTGAGCTCTGGCTCCTTGGTCCCGCCTCTCAACTGTCAACCAACTGGTGTACAGATTCTCGAACTAGGACACAAACAATAGCCACCCAGCCAATGAACTGACAACCCAACATAACAAATGCCCAAACAAACGTCACACACATATGCCAACCCATGGTGGACCGGCCACCGAACTTTCAAACCTCTTCCTCCTCCTCCCCCCCATCCCTCTACCTCCCCTATCCTTTCCAAACCCTTTGGACATCAAAGCGAAAGTGAGACTATTGGGCTCTATCAAGTCTACATTTGAAACTGTGTATAGAGTCTGCATTATGCAAATGCATTACATTTGTTAACTACTTTGACACTAAACACAAAAAAGTTCTTTCTAATGTCTCTAGGGCTCATTTGGGCACTCAATTTTCGCCTGTCTCCAATTGCATGTACCCCACGTGTTACATAAACTGTTTTTATCAACCCCGTCAATTCGTGATGAGAATCTTGTTTGTGATGATCATGTCTTCCCTAACTCTTCTGTTCACAGACGTCTGTGCACAGACGTTGTCATTCAGCGACGTGTGTGTGTGTGTAATGTATTGACCGACTCTGACCTAACTTTAAGAGTCGCACCTCTATAAATTCATCCATCGTTTTGCATAAACCAATAATTACCAATAAAACCTAATTACGTTACCTAAGTTAGGCATAACTATTCAGCACATTCTAGTATGTAATTATATCACCTTACAGTCGAGAGAATACAAATTAGGAATGCGCATTAGGTTAAAATTATTGACTAATACGTCATTGGGTTCCGCCGCCGCCTGGACGTGCCTAGCCTGTGGACAGATTGCGAGGAAGCGCAGTTTTCGTTCTAATTTGCATAATTTTCTTTAGTGGTATATGTGACGAGCACATTTCTAGTACCACTATGCCTATCCTCTCGAGGCACTAGTAATGTTCTCAGTTGTTCTTGCAAGGGCGAACAACTGACCCTCCCCCATGAGAACCTTACCACGTGTTTGTTATATGGTAAGCACATAGAGAGTTGATTAGGTCGGTAGGTTAACTGGAGGGCAATGTGTGTGTGAGGGTTGGCGCCGATTCTGCACGGAAGGCAGCACCATGTATTTGGGTCAGAAGGGCCTGGCGCTGGGTGTTGGGGTGGGGGGTGGGTAGGGGTGACACACATATATACATATCTACATTACATATGTAAGTCAGTAGGGTGCACTTTATTTGCCTGGCATGTAGTTACATCCCATGGGCCGCTCTGCTATCCCACAGTTCAGTGTGTCTAGGCTTGCTGCACCCATACTCTATTGTGTCTGTACTAGTTCTAGGAACTAGTACAGTATTATTTATGTTCTTACGTTGATAAGTCATTGCATTTTGTGCTTGTTGGATAGTAACATTTTATGTTGCTAACATGTTAATAATTACCTTCATTTGTATTTTTGTTAGTACTACAATTGGACAGCTGTCCAAACTTGTTTTCCTCAGTTCTGTTTTCCTTGTTGTATCAGTGGGCCACATACAGTAATATGTTTATTGAAGATTAGTTCCAGCTTCTGCACTTTGGAAAAAAATGGTAACCACTTATAAAACACAGTGCTCTTTAGGGTGTCCAACAACAACAGCCCCGAGGCTGTGTTGTTGTTGGATGATGATGATGATGGTCATCTTCATCCAACTGAAGAAGGCCTATTGGCCTTCTGCAGTTACCTTTGTTCTAATGTGCTAAAGTTATATTAGCCTTGTAATTTAGATTGTTTTATTGAGTACATTCTAGCAGTAAAATATCTTTGTACGTTCCCAAGGTCTGCAATTTCTGCAGCTGTAAACGAGGCTGTTATTGTCCACTAATAACAGCCTCAACACAGAATGAGGCTGTTATTGGTGGACAATAACAGCCTCATTCAAATCTGGAGAAATTGCAGACCTTGGGAACGTGCAAAGATATTTTACTGTTAGAATGTACTCAATAAAACATTCTAAATTACAAGGCTAATACTTATAACTGTATCCTATTGGCCCATAAGAGACAGCTCCTATTTATAACTACCCAATCCCACTCATATATGTCTAACACACCATAGGTTGTGATACAGTCGTGTACACTAATATATAGGACAGAGACAATATTTAGGCAGGATTGACAAAATATCATTTCAGGTTTATTTTGTTTAGCATTGTAGCGGAGGGTTTAATAATGATGAATATGATGTAAAATTAAGGCTGCGAGTAGCCGCGTCCAGAATCCTGGTTGTGACTGTATAGTACCACCAACCAAGGGCCAGATTCACGAAGCAGTTACGCAAGCACTTACGAACCTGTACACCTTTCCTCAATATTTGGCGGCTTTGTTTACAATTATTAAACAGTTAATGAGCTCCTAAGCACCAGGAGGCTGTTTATAACAAAAACAACAGTTGATTGGGAAGTTTTCATGCTTGTAAACTGTTTAATAAATGTAACCAAAGCCGTCAAAGAATGAGGAAAGATGTACACGTTAGTTAGTGCTTGCGTAACTGCTTCGTGAATCTGGCCCCAGGAGACCTGGTTAGGAACCGGGCCAAGGGGGGACATTGGTCCCCGGAGAATCAACAACGGGTAGGAAATCATCAATGAATGCCAAGTTAATTTTTAATGATCTTAAATTTACCATCTCTGGTTTATTGACATTGTGTTCTGGTGCTACACAGCTATATGGCAACACAGATAATTAAGTCGATAAATTATAAAACTAGCCTTAATCCGCATTGGTTACTGCATGGAAATTTAGACATTGTATATATGTATCTGTAACTGTGTGTAACTATAATACATTTTTTTGTAATGGTTCCACACACATTACCGTGCAATGTTGAATTATAGGTATGCATTTGACACATGGAATAATGTTAATTTTCAAGAATTTTTATCATTATAGTTATATCAGTACAGTACATATAGAATTTCATTCACTTATATTTTATTGTTATACGGGATATAGGCGTAAACGTGTGAAAGGTAATTAACGGATTAAAGTTTTTTCATACTTTTGTCCCGAGGGGCGAGTATATTGGGCAGCGGCACTCATCCTGGACACACCGCCATAGCAGGATGTTCTACACTCCCCAGTAGGAAGAAAACCCTCTGGGTTGTTCATCCTGTTACTTTATTACATAAATTTGCATGAAAGACTTGTGCCGCGTGATTTTTGTGTTGGCATACGGGAAGAATGATTTGTGGACCTTGGACAGGGAAGTGGCAAGGGCGGCATCCGCATACACGAGGATGCTGGTGGAGGGATATATGTCACCGGCGTCAGCACCCGCAATGTGTCGTCGCTGGAGGAGACGATGCAGTGCCTTCGTGCTGGGGCCTTGTCGCGAACTACAGGCTCCACCAACATGAACACCCAGTCTTCCAGGTCACATGCCATCTTTACGCTTCTAGTCAAGCAGCAGAGAATTGCTCCTGAACAGGTTAGATGGTGATGTATTTGTGTATACTTAAGTTGAACTGTCGCAGAGCATATACAATACTGAAAGTTGCTAGTACCAGAGGATGCTCCAAATCCATGATATAAAAATGTTAGCATATAGGTTTTATGTTTTTGTTTAAACCATTAGTACTTTGAAAACATAATATGACAATATAGCACTGAGAAGACATGGACACCATGTAGGACAGTAACTACACCTAAGTAATTACACACACTAAAAGTTTGTTTTTATTGAATGTTTGTGGTAATATATTTGTTATTTCTAGGATGTTGAAAACCCTGAAGATATCCCAGAGTTTGAGACACTAACGGCCAAATTTCATTTTGTTGATCTGGCTGGATCTGAGCGTCTGAAGAGAACAGGTGCCACCGGGGAGAGAGCAAGGGAGGGTATATCAATCAACTGTGGCCTTGTAAGTGGTTCATTCAGACTTATTGATTGATTGATTCATGAAAATTAAGTCACCCAAGAGGTGGCATGGGCATGAATATCCCGTACTCATCCTTGTATCCTCAATAATCTACATTATAGGGGTGGAGAGATTAACTAGGGATTCATCTTCCCAAAATCTCTTTATCTTTAAAGGTTAAAATCTCCTTGTATGAGGTCAGCATGTGTCTAGGTCCCAGAGAGCAAAGGCAGGTTTTAGTAGCTGGGCAGAATGTCTGAGCAAAAAATTAGGAACAGAAGTTGTGAAAGTGATGAATATGTTAAAAGGAGGAAAGTTCAATAAGCTTGATTTATGCAAGATAAAGATTAAAGGAAATAATGGATTATGCAATGGAGCAAATGTAATAAAAGCAGGAGTGTAGTAATATGAGAGAAGTAAGGAAGGATTATCTATTAATAAAGTAATATGGGTAATAGATAAGTTCTCATATGCGAAGTTGAGGTGTTTTGAGTATGTTATTACAAATCTGTCTTTGCAGTACAGTATCTGTACAACAAAGTGCTTGTGTGTCTGTCTAAGGTTGGATGCTAGACTAATGGGCCTAGACCCTCTAAACTTGACAGAGTACTGTAGCTGGTCCTTGTGGATGGTCAGTAGCAGGTCGAGAGTGAGCCCCATGCTCCCTCTTTCATGAAATGGCAAATTTGTCTAATTTACAATCTTGATAAATACCAGAATCCATTTGCACTAAAGTTCATTCAGCATTTTATTTTCTTCAGAATGATTTAATGATTGTTTGTCTTAGGTAGTTCATTTATTGATGAAGACATTGTTTAGTGAAGATGGTTACAGGGATGAAGGGAAGGTGGTGAAGAGTAGGAATGTGGTACAGGAGAAGGGAAGGTGGCAAAGGGTAAGGAATGTGGTGAAGAGTAATTAATTTCTGTATTAGATAATCTTTTTAGAATTTTTGTTTTATACAGAGTTTGCATCTTTTACAGCTGGCTTTAGGAAATGTAATCTCTGCATTGGGTGATGTTAGCAAAAGGGCATCCCATGTACCGTACAGAGATTCTAAACTTACACGACTTCTACAAGATTCCCTTGGAGGTGAGGTGTATGGTGCCATCAACTCCATACATTAAATTTGTCTGTAAAATAAAGGTCATATTGGTAGAAATGATGTACAGTAGTTAAAAAGAACTCTTGATAGACTTCAGTTATTTTCAGTGCAGTGCTTTGAGGGTGATAGATTATTAGGTATGGTAACAAGAAAAGTGGAAATACTGTATATTTAATTGTTTTAGGAGTTTTAACTTGAAAGATTTCTAGTCCTATTCAATCTTTAATTGTATGTACTTTTTGTATAGTAAGTAATTTTGCACGATGGAAAGTGATAAAAGCAGTGAAACCGATTATCTCCTGTATAGATAATTTTTCATACACATTCAATTTCAAACTAAAAATATTTGATTTGTTACGTATTTGGACCTAATGTTCCAATAAGTCAAGAGTGTTATTGTTACCTTTCTTACTAAAATAAGTCTTTCTCAACAGGTAATAGTCAGACGCTTATGATAGCATGCATTTCTCCGAGTGACACAGACTTCATGGAGACCCTCAACACTTTAAAATATGCTAATCGTGCACGCAACATTAAGAACAGAGTAATGGTTAATCAAGATAAGGCCAGTAAGGCAATTGCTATATTGAGGCAGGAAATTCAGCAGCTTCGCATTGAATTGATGGAATATAAACAGGTAATGTTAACAAAAAGTAAATGTTAAATTTCCTAAATTAAGTTTAGTTAATACAGTAACTGGATGCAATGAAGAAATGCTGTACCTAGATCCAGAGCATGGATATAGCTGTGAGGTACATAGTTTCAAACATCAAATTATTTATCTCTGTTTAATAATAGTTTATGAAAATCATCTTAATTTGACCCCTTTGTTCTTTGTCTTAATGATATATATATTATGATAGAGAAAGCATTAAGGGATATAAAAGGAAAAATCACACTGATTGCATACAATGAATCACAGTAACATGGCTGAAGATATATTGGCCTTGCGCTGAATGACAGACTTAATAAGGAACACAAAAGATGTGTTAAGTCTGCAGACACAAATAGTGCTCTCTTCTGTCATTAAGGACTCTTAATCATCCTATAGATTTGTCTTCTAAAATCAAATTTCCTGCCTCTATTCTTCACAGACACCGTCTTGTCAATTTGGCTCCAATTTTAACATGCCTAACATGAACCTTAGTCCTGGCTTTGTTGCTGTTGACTCTTTCCTTTCACAGTACATATTTAAATGCTCTAACCTTCTTAACAAACATAACCTGATTTTGCCCTCTCTAGGCTCTTTCCTGTCTGTCTCTTTTGTTGCTAGATTTTTTCGTTACCTTCGGCGTCTTTTGTTACTATTTTTCTCACTTCTTATTTACACCCTTTTTCCTGTTCTTTCTTTTTCCTTCCCTTCTAACCTTTCCCTCATTCTTAGCTTTTCCTCTTTTTTTCCCTTTTTCTCTTATTCTTTTCTTTCATCTTATTCTTAGTCTTTCTTTCATTCATTCATCCTTCCTTTTATCTCACTCTTCCCTTACATTGTTTATCTCTCCCACTCGGTTTTCATTACAGAAGATGATAATGTTTCATCCGTCCATCTTTCTGGACTGAAAGATCCAAAATGTCTTCCGAATCTTCCGGAAAGATTCCGAAAGATTAGGAAAGATCAGAAAATGGATCTTTCAGTCCGTTTTCAGAAAACGGACCTGATGAAGGTCAATTTCCGATGTGTGGTTTGGACATCACTTCTTTTATTTATACTTAAATAGATAATTAAAAAAAACTGTATTGTACATGTCACTTTGAGGGATTTACATATTGCTAGTATTAAATAGTTAAAGTAACAAAACTGTTAATACCCAAAGTTTATAGTTAGGGCATGACTAAAGGTAAGAAACATTGCCAAGGTCTAGCAAGGTGTGGGCCTACTATACTGTTATTCATCACTAAAAGCTGATTTATCAGAGGGTATCAAAATTTATCGATAAATTTATTATTACAATATCTTATTCTTAATATTTATCCTCTTGTGTGTACAGGGTAAACGGGTTGTAGGTGAAGATGGCTCCGAGGCTGTCAATGATATGTATCACGAGAACCAGATGCTTTCTTCAGAAATCAACAACATGAGGACCCGAATTAAAGCATTACAAGAAACTGTTGAAGTGCTAACAGCTAAAAACACAATGCTATTGGCAGAGAAGGCCACTAGTGGCTGGATTACCTGTAAGTACGATTTTTTGGTTGTGTGATCAATTGCTCATATGAATTCTTATTCAGAAAGTAGCCATATTTTCAAGTCCGAGACTTGTTTTTGTACTCCAATGCTATATTCACAGGTTTTGGTACAATTCTGTTTGGTGTCTTCATATCCTGCTGTCACAGCCAGTTTTTAAAAATGATCAAAATAGCATCATATAAAAGACACTGAGGTAGACACTGTACATCATAAACATGCCTTCTAGTTAATCATTTGTGTGATAAATAAGATATATATATTGTATGTGTGGAATCACATATATTGTTTTAATCATGAACATACAGTATACCAAAATGACTACACCAAAATCGTACACAATAACAAATTAAAACTAACTACACGTATTTTAGTCATATCAGTGCATGGATTTGACAACAGGGATGTTGTCAATAATTAATAATGTTATTAATGTGCACATAATTGAGAGAAATTGTTTATCTTGGGTGCTTCATGTAACCCGTCCTCAGACCAAGTCCATTCCATCCAGCTGTCGACCCCACAGCCGCATTCATCAATTTTAACTTGCTGTTCAATAAAAAAAAAAAAAAATTCTCAAATATAAATTAATATTATTATATATTAGCATATTGTGCATATTTAGGCACTGGTTAGGTTAGGTGTTTAGGTTCTGTTCCTGATTATTTGTATTTGTAGTATGTGGGTGAAGCATTTACAGCGATGTAGTTTGAACAAAAGTTTTTAGCGAAGCCTTTGTTCCAAAAGTGTTCAGACGTCATCAGTTGTGAGTAGTATATAAACCATTTTTCATTCATAAACAGGGTTTGGTGGGTGCATGGAATGGATTTTGGGTCTTTGTTTAGAGGACAAACAATATTTATAGAGTTCACTATTTTATTTGTGTGTACTCTTGCAGCAGGTGAAGACTCAGACATGGCCACAGTTGTGCAGGGATACCTCAAAGAGATTGAAGACCTAAGAGCCAAATTGTGTGAAAGTGAAAATCTCTGTCAGCAGCTACGTAAACAAGTTAATAATCGAGCTAATAACGTTGGCAGACTGTCAATGTCACCTGTACATGTTCCTATGTCTGGTAAGTTTTAAGAATTACAGTCTTGATCATATACCATTGGTCCATTCTTAGCTTTATGGGGTGGAACATGTACATAAAATTATTTGAGGAAAATTTGTTAATAGAATTTTAAATTTATTGGTGAATCCTTGCAGGTACAGCACCATGCCATGGAAATGTTTCGCTTAACAATTTGGTTTTGTGTGTGTACATTAGTAATGGGGAAGCATTTTTCCACTATGAAAGCATCAGTTTTTTCTCTATTCTGTACTGTAAAATTAAGGTAGCATGTGAGAGTGGCAAGAAATTTTGTTATGCTGGTCAGTTATTTGTTTAGTTTCTACACATGGGATGGCTTTTCTTAAATGTTGACATGTCTCAGGTTCCATGATTGGTTGTTTGGAGGAGACTACACAGAGCTTCGCAGAACTAATAGAAGAAGCCAAGCGAGACTTGAACAAAGATCTTCAGGCCATGGAGAGGAAGAAGAGGCTATCAGAAGGGTCTGGCTCAGCTGATGATGATGATGATAATAATGAGGATGAGGAAGGTGATACAGAAGAAAATGAGGAGGAAGTAGAAAGTTCTGATGAAAGTGGGGAGGATAAAGGTATGCTAAAGTTTAGTTCAGCTTTAATGTTTATGCTCCTGCAAAAAGTTCATTTGTTAAGCTGCTAAATATGTTCTACATGGCCTCCACTTTTGATCATGCATTTATCCTACTGACACCAATTCATCAGTCCTGGTGTAAGGGAAATTTATGTAATCATCTAGAGTCAAAATGTAATGGCTAATTGCATTTTTCAGCATTGTTGCAAGTAGCTTACTTGCCAGATGGCATCTTTAACCCTATGGCTGCAATAATACTCTTCCAATTACTCATCAAATGTTGTCTATACAGAGGGTAGATAATCTTCCTGATATGTTTGAATAACAGTCTGGAGATATTTCTCTTGCTATTGATTTAGATTAGAAGGTTTAGTTTCAATATTGATCCTCAGTTGATTTTTTCCATTATAGCTTCTGATTATGGGTATAGTATTGCCCTATGGCTGCAGTACTTCCGTCTTGAGTGTGGGTTACAAACTTATAGTTGTATTTTTCCATATTATTTTATATTAATAAAATGAAAATTACATGTTTTCCAGTGGTTTCATTAAAAAATATAACTATTTTGTATGTACAGTGGAATCTCGATTTAACGAACTTCAATTTGGTGAATCTCCAGTTGGAACACACACACCTTCCAGGCCAGATTTACTCACCCGAGTCCTCGAACTGTTGTTCACTGAAGCAAGGGATGTGCAAATTTGCTTAGGATGTTGGGACAGAGTTCACAGACTAGTGGAAAAGTTCTCCATCGTATATTAAAATTAGAGTCCCTTGATGAAATCATCCATAGAGCATATGAAATATGAGGATATGAATGGTAATTCTCAGTGCTCCAAATCACGTTTTAAATGAGTTTCATTTATCAACTTAAGATTAAAAGAAAGAGTTGGGGGTCTTGAGATAGCCATTGAGCATATTTAAAACAAAACTCTGTGGTTTTTTCTATTTCCAGTTGCAAAGGTTTTTGTTCAGAAATGAATGTGCCCTTCTTCCTTTGAAAATAAGATTTAAAAGCTAGGGCATGGGAAATATGCTAGATGTGGTTAAATCTCCTTACAGACAGGTTCTCTTGGTAGTTGTCCTTCATATGACAGGTTGAAATTAAAATTTTGCTCAGTGAAATTACTTCATAGAGTATGTGTGAATGGTAACTCTCCAGTCAGGTTTTTAATGATTTTTGTTGATGGCTGCAACGTTAGAAGAAAGAGTTGGGGGCTTTGGAAAGCCATTGAGCACATTTAAAACCAAATTCAACGGTTCATTTTCATTTTGAGATTTCCCAGTTTTTGTTCACAAATATGGGCCCATTTCCCCCTGAAAATGAGTTTTTGAGGCAAGGACATGGGAAATATGCTAGATGTGGTTACATCTCTGTACAGATAGGTTCTCTTGGTAGTTGTCCTTTATATGAAAGGTTGAAATTACAATTTCACTGAAATCAGCCCATAGAGCATGAGAAATATTAAGGTATGGCTGGTAACTGTTAATATCACTCCAGTCACATTTTTAATAACTTTTGTAAATGGCCCACATCATTAGAAGAAAGAGTTGGGGGCCTTTGGGAAAGCCATTGAGCATATTTAAAACCAAATTCTATGGCTCATTTTCATTTTGAGCTTTCTCAGTTTTTCACAAATTTACATCCCCCAATTCCAATAAATATCTCACTGCAATGAATTGGAGTTGGTCCAATATAGTTCGTCGAATCAAGGTAGCACTGTATTTAATTTTTTAAATTCTACTACTGTAGTTTTTTAGTCTCCATTCTGTACTGGAAAATATTAACTTGGCAGCCAAAGGGTTAAAAATTGACCTAGTGTTGATTGTAATGTACATAATACAGAGGATAAGTCACAATAACTTGGCTTAAACTAAATACCCAACCCACACATGAAAAAACAAAGAAAGAGACAATGTTTTGGTCTGTCGTGTCCATCAAGTAATGTTTTCGTATGTGTAGGTTGGGTATTAATGTACATAGTGTTTTAAAGTCTTAAGTGGTCATGGTTACCATATGTTGGGATAGTTGTAATGTTCATTTGTATTTTGTTCCTTATGCTGCTATTAAGATGACGATGACGACACTGATATTGAAGAGGAATCAGGTAGGAAAAGTAGAACATTATATTTGTTGTGGTCCATTTAAGAGACAAGAAGCTTGGTAGATCATTCTCTGAAATTATATGATGATTTTTTTCCCCATTTAGCCAACATAAGCTCAGTAGGTTAATCTGGACTTTGATGAAGTATTTATTTTATGCCAGAGCTGCTCTGACTGCCTGCTTCTATCCATATTACTAACATATGTAGTTGATTTTATCTACAGTAATAAGTAAATTAACCTTATTTCTGTTATGCTTAACATGGTAGTTAATAAATCTCAGAAGATTATTGAAATGTTCTGTTGTCCTTTAAAGTTGCCTTCACTTTACTGGCACTTCACAATCTTTTCAGCCATATTTCTAAAAAATTCAGAATGTTTTTTGTCTGTTTAATTTATAAATAAAAAATACAATTAATTATTACTTAAAACTATTTATGGACAGAGAACTATAATGAAGAGCTGGCAGACTTGACCAGTGAGATATCGATAAAGCAGAAACTCATTGAAGGGTTGGAACAGAGTCAGCGGCGCCTTGAGACCATGCGACTACAGTATGAGGATAAACTAAACGTTCTAATGAACAAAATAAGGGCAACACAGGAGGAGAGGGACAAGGTATGCTTCACAGTTAACTGGTGTATTGGGACTTCTTTTAACTGAAAAATAACTCGGAAAGATCTTCAGTCTGCACAATATAAATTTGTTATATAGTAAGCAATTAACTAATTGGATATATACTCTAATACAGGTACTTGCCAATATCAAATCAAGTAGCTCTGTTGGTGATGATAAAGTCAAGACAGTGAAACAGGAATATGAAAGAAAGATAAACAACATGCAGCATGAATTAAAGAAGTTACAAGCTGCTCAGAAAGAGCATGCAAAATTGATGAAGGAACGGTCACAGCACGAGAGGCAGCTACGCACTCTTAAGGGCGATTTAGCAGAAATGAAGAAAACCAAAGTTAGGGTAAGTGAGATATACGTCATAAATATCTTAATAGGTTTTATCTAGTATCCAGAATTTGTGTAACTGTGTCCTTTGTAAGGATTTAGAAACTAATTTTTTTTTTTATAATACAAAATAATGGGAGCCGGTGGCTGAGTGGACAGAACACTGGACGTGTGATCCTGTGGTCCCGGGTTCAGTCCCGGGCGCCGGCGAGAAACAATTGGCAGAGTTTCTTTCACCCTTATGCCCCTGTTACCTATCAGTAAATAGGTACCTGGGAGTTAGTCAGCTGTCACTGGCTACTTCCTGGGGGTGGAGGCCTGGTTGAGGACAGGGCCGCGGGGACACTAAGACCAGAAATTATCTCAAGATAACCTCAAGATAATGGCATTCAGCTTAGGAGTTAGTTGCTAACCAGTAGTTAACAGCAATAATTGGTTTTCCCCCAGCAATTCCAGTGATTACTTGCAAGATGTAAGTTGATTGCACTGATCGTTTGTTTGATAGTGAGCAGTTATCCAATGGTGGTTTGAGGTAGACAGTCCACTGTTACCCTGCTTCATGTGAAAAGGCCATTTAAAAGTTACTAGTGGTGGTGTGCTTGTTTAACTACAGCCTGACATATGAAGTTTGTTGTTTTTTGTTTTTTTTGTCAGAGATCTTTGTGTCTGCAGGATGAGGTAATAATGGAAAGAATTTTACACACATCTTTGAGTATGAAAAATATTTTTCATATTTTGAAAACTTAATGGTTCAGAATTTTGTTTGGAGCCTGTTTCTGAGCTGTACCACTCAGTTGCTTCCTTAGGTAAAGTTCTCTCTATGTATGAGACTAACCAAGTCAGGGCAGGCCATTGTTTCAACCCAGAATGATGGAAATTGTGTCAGAGGTCTCCATCAGGACATGCTTGAGCCATTGAGATATTGGAGAAGATTATCCAGCTTGGATTGACCTCCAGAAGGCTGAGTGTGTATGATCCAGTCCTATGGACACAATAAAATCTAATTTTAAGGAGCATCCAAATGAGATAGCTCAGCAGGTAAATTTTTATTATATAGTAAATAATTTTTCTGACTGACACAAATCCAGATAGTTAGGGAATTGTTCTTTGCAATTAATACCTAATCCATTGGATTGGGTTGCACATCACTACTGGATCATATTCCTGTGGTTACATCCACATTTTCCTTTCACCAAATTCTGTATGTACAGTACTTTACTATATACTGTAGCCCAGTTGGACCTTGGTTCACCAGACCTTGATTTATCAAATCTTTATATCACACACATTTAGATCCACATTTATACAGTGGGTTTGTCCGACTCTTGTATGGTGAAGCAAGGCTGGCATTTACTGATACATTTGTAGCTTGGTAAAGTTAAATCAGCCAAAGGCTTATGCTTGGGCTCATTATTTAAGGAAGTTTGCCACTTTCAGGGCCATTTTTGTATTGTCTTGTAAGGAGATTCAGTTACATGTATGTGGTTTGTAGAGGATGATTAGCAGCTGTACTTAGCACCACACAGGCAACTGTTGTTTACACCACACAGGAGGCTGCTGTTTACACCACACAGGAGGCTGCTGTTTACACCACACACGTGGCTGCTGTTTACACCACACAGGAGGCTGCTGTTTACACCACACAGGAGGCTGCTGTTTACACCACACACGTGGCTGCTGTTTACACCACACAGGAGGCTGCTGTTTACACCACACACGTGGTGCTGTTTACACCACACACACACGGCTGCTGTTTATACCACACAGGCAGCTGTTCTTTACACCACACAGGGAGCTAAAATTTACACCTCACAAGTGGCTTCAATTGACGACACACCGCTGTTGTTTATATTGCCTTTCTTTTCTACCCATATAAACTGCCGTTGCTTTCTCTTCAGTCCTGCAAGCTTTATCTTGCACTATAAGGAAACTATGTAGATATTTGCTACAAGACTAAAATATTAATAAATATTATTATAGGCTATAATTAATAAAATTATGTACTGTACTGCATTTTAATTAATTTCTTATCTTTGAAGCTTATGAACAAAATGAAGGATGATAACAATAGAGCTAAACAAGAACAACTCATAAAAAATAAGGAAATTGCACAGCTACGTAAGGCTTCGCGTAAACAAGAGACGTACATAAAAAGCTTGGAGGCAGAGAATAGATTGAAAAATACCGTATTGAAACGTAAAACAGAAGAGCTAGCTGTGTTAAAGAAGGCTCCAAGACATGGATTAAGCAGCAAGGCATCAGGAAGACTAAGGAAAAGTAAGTAAATTTGTATTGAAGTAATTCATATTTTAGTGATATGTTGTATTGGCTACTTATTTTTAATTCTGCTCTTCATTCTATACTGTATTTATAAGTCTTGTACCATCTTGGAACTCTCCATCCTTGAGACATGTGGTCGAATATAGAAATATATCTGGGCATTTAAAATTACGAAGTATTACTGACATTTGATATTTTAGCAATTTAGGGTGTACCCGGCAACACTTCCTGAAGTGAACTGTGCACGAGTGGGTCTTCACTATTCTTAGATTAAAACTATAATATTCATAATCAACACTGCATTATCTTAGTCATATATTTTTCCTGGTTATTTAATGGTTTTATTTAGCGTTTTGGAAATTGATATTCATTTATGTAATTGATACCAGATAGATTCGTACACATTTGTGATAGCACATAGATTTGGATAGGCATATTTTAGGTAACAAAGGAGTGCAAAACTATGTTCATTGCATCTAAATTTGAAGCATTAAGTGGAGTGATTAGCTATACATCAGAATGCCATAAAAGTTGTTTCTGTAATTGACTGAATTATAAGCAAAAAGTAATCCTACAGACTAAATACATGTTTTATAATGTTGTTAATAATAATTATTCACTAATGGAAAGATGTGTAAATTACAAATACTGTAGTGGTATTGCTTTTAAATGAGCAAATTACAACAAAAATCTCTGGACCAAGGGATAGTTCCCTAGACTGGAAATATGCAAATGTTACCTTTATTTTCGAAAAACACATTAAAAGTTCAGCAGAAAACTACCGTCCGATCAGGTTGACCTTTCATATCTGCAAGCTCATGGAAAGAATCCTAAGGGAAGGAATCATTTGCAAATTCAACTATGGGTGACTAAAATTATTCTTCAACCAAGTTAACTTTCATACCAGGAATGGTTGACGGCCAAAGGACTGACAAATGCAAACCAGACGGCGAATCTTTTATAATATTGAACAATTTGGAGGATATTGATCCAGACCATGTCTTGAAATGGTTAGATGTAACATGAATAAGGAATAACAGTTTCAAGCTCAACAAGCTACTATGCAGGATGGAAAATGGGGGGGATGCCTTTTCACCCATAGAGTAAATAACCTATGGTTACTACCTACTTGCCAAAGATGTAAATGCCAAAACGCTGCTAAATTTCAAAATCCAGCTCGACAAAATCAAGACAAATGGAGGGGGGGGGGGATTCAACAAGCTACCATCTTCCTGTCCTTGTCGAGACTACCAGAGATATAGTGGCCCCTCGGGTAAATTCAGGTAATTTAATCAATATCTTGGCATTAATTCAGGTAAATTAATGCAATTATCAATGCATTAGAGGCCTTCTTCCTGGCTTCTCTCCTTTTCCCCTCATCATTCATATTCTTTTGGATATATTTTTTATATTTTTTATGTTGTCTAATGAACTTTGTTTTTCATGAACTTGTAGCTTTAGTGGAGGTACAGTGCCTTCTGATGTTTGCCTCATATTGCTTTTTATAAATATTTTATGTATACAACATTTTATGCCAGTGAGGGTAATCAAGTCTTGCTTGTGAATTCTGTTTCACCTGGGTGTGAAAAAGTGCACCCAAGTTTTACATTCAAATACACTACAGTAATTGGTTACCCAAAATATTATATTGTTGCACCGTATCATAGAACCTATTACTGTATTAGCTTTGTTGAACTTTGTACTTTCTTTAACTCAAGTTATTCATAATTTTGTTTAGAATAAGTAAACATGATACTTTTAAATCCACTTCACTCAATTGTTTGCTTACAAGATCATATCATCTGTGCTCTTGTCTCATTTGATGCATTAGCCATTTTATTGAGTTGGTCAGAAGTTTTATCATTTATTAAACATTATTTTTGTTAAGTACAACTTTTCATCTTCTAAAACAGAAGCTGGTATTGGACTACAACACACAGCATTCTCCCCCAAGGTGGCGAAACAAAAGTGGCAGAATCTTGAACAAAGTATCAATAAAGTGGCCTACAACAAACAGACAGTCAGTAGTATGGAGCGAGACATGGAAAGGTAATGTTTTAGCAATTAAGCCAATTCAGGACTGTTAACTTTTAGGTAGAAAATTAAGCAATGTTTTTCTTGTTAGGAAAATGAACACATGCAAATTATTGGATGAAGGCGTGCAACCTAATTTTGAGATACTAGAAATGGTTTAGTTCATTAGTATAATTACTGGTGGGAGATGGTCATTGTATTAAAAATTTCAAACAAGAATACTATAGTAAAAGTGTTATATATCATTGTAATTTCTTGCAAACATATTATCATAAACGAAATCAACTGCAGTAGATACATTAGCCTTGAATTCTGAGTATACAATGCATTAAGAGTTTAATACATTGTACAGGGTACTTTATTTGCTGAAATAATGAATATTATAAACTCTTGGATATACAGTATAGTAATATAGAAAAATCAGTAGATGGTATTAAGGACCATTGAATTTTAAAAATTTCATGTAATGTTTATAAGTTCCAGTTATGTGTATTGATTGAGCAACAGAGTTCCCAAATCCCTTTCAAAAAATTTTCAGGTGGCTTCCATATTTACTTTACATTCCTACTATAAACATTAAATTGCAAACTGATTATACTCAACCATTCTACATTTTGTTTTTATCCAGGTGCTCAACTTGGGATTTCATTTCATTTTTATATGGAAATGCCACAGAAAGTAACATCCCCATTTTTTTTTGTCCTTGATTTTTTTATTCCTCAAAATTTGCAGCACTTGAGTCTTCCCAATATTACCGTCCTTTGTATGTCATCTGCAGATCTTCAGATGAAGAGGCAGATGGTTACTATGAACAAAATATAAAATTTTGCAAAGAACAAATTGCAAAGCAATCTCTGTTTTATTGTTTGGAAAATTGATAACGCATTGCACTGTGCATTTCATCATGTCGGTCTCTTAGTAGATATTTAAGAGAACATCTATATAAAGTGACCTACATGTAGTTCCAGTTAAGCTTCCTTCTATCTGTATAAACACACACATTGCTGATGCCTTATTTCCTGGGAAAACTTTTCAAAGAGAGGAAAGCCACAATTGAAAAGCCTTCAGGTAGCCCTATCAATATACTGCATAATCTTCCATCATCATTCTATTCTTTCTATGGCATTTTGGGACCTTTCCTGGATGCACTTGCCTCTTCTTTTCATCATCACTGCAAGTTAGCAGTCAAAAATAAAAGACTTGTCTTCATGAGATACAGAACTACATATGGAAGTTGCATTACAAATGTTAAAGCATGCAGTAATTTTAAGTGGTTTCCTTTTGATTATATCACTGAAAAGGATACAAGTAGGGTAAGTTACTGTAAAATAAATACATTCATCAGTAGTTGTATTTGCTACCAGTTGACTATACTGTAATAAAGTTAGGATTGTAAACAACATTATGGTGGTAGTGTTTGCTTTTGATCTCTTTACTTAACTGTATAATAGTCTTAACATAGTTCATAAGGTAAGTATATTATTTTGTGAAGTTATTTACATTTTCACTTCTGTTCAAAATTATACACGACTTTGGAACGTGACTAGAATCTAGTTGTTGATTATTCTATATAGCCAAATACATTAAAAACTGGATCAGAATTCCATGACAATTATATTACAATCTTAGAAGCAAATTTATGTATTTTGGCATGATTTTAATTCAGAATCTAGTGTATTTCATATTTACTGTAATTTTTGCTCGATTCCCAGTCCCAACAATATTTTCTCAGTATATTTGCATTTACATTAGAATTTCTTTACCTATGTGATCTGGAACTATAGTTGCTTGTGTTGTGTTCTAATGTCTTAGGCTCTGAAAAGACATTCCAGAATATTGGCTGATAGCCTTTCTGCTCTTTGTATCTGCAGTAATTACAAGCAGTCAGGTGGCCTTCAATTTGCACCAGTGTTATGACCCTGTAAAACCCACATTATTAAAAATACTGAATTAAACTTAAAGGTACAGTAAAATACTGATGATGCTCACTAATCTGGATCATATGGAACCCATTCCTCTCTGAGTTAGCCAGACTTCTGGATTAGCAGGAGTTCTTACCGGGAAGTTCCAATAATGAAAATATTCACAAATGTTTTTGTACCACATCCAACATAATTCGTATCTGCACTCACAATAAACATAGATTCACATGTTTAGGGTAGATTTGCAAAGTCAGTTTTGACTGCCAGCTGTTAAGGCTTCTTTTGGGAAGCATAAGTCTCCCGATGTCATTCAGTAACCTGGTCGAAACTCTCTGTAACCTAAATATCTGTTTGAGTTTGGGGAAGTTTGCCAGACAAAACTTGGACTCGATTTTGTTCAGATTACTGAAAGGGCTAGGTTTATCGGGGTCTGGGTAAGTGCGCTCTTACAGTACAGAAGCAGTACCTATGGCACAGTGGTAAAACACCTGGCATGGGTTCGTATTCTGGCGAGGGAGGATTTACTAGGTGCCACTCTTTAACTGTAGCCTCTGTTCACCCAGCAGTGATTGGGTACATGGTTGTTAAACAATTTGGCGGGTCATATTCTGGGGGGAAAATTAGGATTAAGGACCTGCCCAAAACACTATGCATACTAGTGGCTTTACAAAAATGTAAGAACTGTACATACTGTACTGTATAATTAAATAAATAAAAATAAAAACAGTATATGAAAAATGGCAGAAATATGGGCTACATTTCCAGAACCTCCAAAAGTTTAGATAAAAAATAAGGATTTGTTCTCCAAAAGTTCACTTTTTAACACAAATCAAAAAATATCTTTTGAACATTGCTTCATCCACTTTGTCACACGTATAGCACATAATGATGTTCAGAATGCTTACAATATAGTGAAAAATATAATGAAATTAATATACAGTAGTGAAATCAGTGAATATGGCAAGTGCAGGAGTCCAGTAAACTTATGAGAATTCAGTACATACAAGATTTAGGGTTAATTAATATTAAGTCACATTCATCTCGTGTGCTATCAAAATTTTTCCGTACATTTTGACACTTGATATACAAATGTTTACCTATGTAACACCAAACCTTGCAAATTGTAGGCCATCTATATTATAGAAATTAGCAAATTTACCTTCCTATGTTTACTTTCAGGTTCTTTATCTCGAGTGTACTCGCCTTAAAGTTTTAATTTCACTAATTAAATTGGTATATATATAGTCAAACATGTATATTTTTTTCAACATAGGTGGCTTAAAGAACGAGAGTCTCTAAGTCGGCAACTAGAGCGTGTTATGAGGAAACGTGAAAGAGCAGATCCAACAGATCGAACTGCATATAATGATTTAAATGACCAGGTGGAAGCTCTCAAAGCAAACATTGATTACATACATGAAAACATTCAAGAGTGCCAGGAGAATATAATGAGTATGGAGGAAAGTAAGGTAAGTCACTCAACTTAGTCATGAGTATGGACATATTCATGGTGAGCAGTCAGTTGAACATTGTAAAAGTGTGTCTAATATCAACTGATATATTTATAAATGTTGTACAGTACACTGTACTTCTGTACCATAATTGTTTGTCATCCTACTCTCTGTGAAAGAAATGGTTGCATAACTGCTTGAATGGTAAATTGTGTATCATGTTTAGAGTTGAATTCTCTCATCTTTCTCTCTCTTAAAAATCACCCTCCATGATTCTGGTACTCTGCTCAATTCTAATGATTGATTAAATATAAAACACAAAGGCCCATTTAGCTCATCTTTACAATCTTTAAGGACTTTGGTAAATACTTTATCTGATCCTGGGACTTGTTGGGTTTTAATTTATATTTCGTTAATAACTTCTTCCCTGGTAACCATTAAACTAGTCAACATGTCCTCTTCACCACTTGCATAGATTTGGTAGATATGATTTCAAGTTCTTTAGTAAATACAGAAGCAAAGTATTTATTTAGAGTATAGGAGAGGATGACTCTATTGAAAGAAGGATAGTTGGTTAAATTTATTGCCAATGGTATAGAGGGAAGTGTTAAGAGGAGATGTATTAACAAGTCAGTGGGGAATGGAACCAGTAGGTAGTGATGTAGAGGTAAAATCCATCTTCATTTACAAACTAAACAAAATCAGCAGAAGAGAGATGACAAGGCAGAATGAAGGCAGATTACAAAACAGTTAGATCCTCCACAAAGTAGAAGCTTATAATGCAGCAAGCGAGGCTAAAAATTGTTGTAGTATTGGGCAATTCAAGATCAACATTCATCGACTTGTGAAGGACATATTTAGTACCATTACTACAGTGAAGTATATCTGCAAATATGTTGTGCATGAGGCACAAATCAGTAACTCAGACATGTGAAGAGAAGAAAGGAAGTAAGTAAAGGAAGTTAGACAATAAAGGTATGCAGAAAAATAATGTGGGGTGGAATTAACAGGTCTACCTCCTCTCTTCCTATAGCAGCCGTGGCTTATTACACCAGGCTAAACTCATTTTATTTCTTGTACTGTACTATACTTATTATATTTCTTGTATTCGTTAAAGCGCACTCTAAATATTTCATCACTTGTATGCATTATACCATTTTGTTCATATATGCCATTATCGAGTTACCTCTTTCGTTGGCTACGATTAAAACATATCTACTGTAGACATTTATTTCTGATTGTGAATATTCAATGTATCTGTCACTTCAGTATTTGTGGACAATTGTACTGCTCCCAGATGAGTCTTTGTTTATTAAGAAAACTTGTAATGAGAATATTGGTAGGAGACAGTAGTCTGTTCCTTAACTGATGTGATGCAATTTGTCCATACTCTGTCTAGATATTCTTGTTTATAATCTGAATACATTTTCTTGTTAATATAGTTTGTTGGATTAAAATGTTAAAATTTCTTGCTGGATTTGACCTTGCTCTACCATTTTGTAATGTTTCAATAGGAGCAGTCAGAACTGCTTCATACAGACACTATGACTGCTGGATTAGGTACAGAAGAATCTCACTACCTCATTAACAAGCTGATCAGCATGACGGTTAACCAAGCTACTATTGCAGCACAGAGGCAAGCAGCAATATCAGAACTGGAAGGCAAAATGAAACAAGTGAGTACACTGTAGTCTTAAATATTAAAAATAATATCTTTATTTTAATGGAATTAATCCGTAATACGTATAGAAAGACTTGCACCATTATTGCTGCACTGAGAATGATGTTTGTTGCTTGGTCAGTCAGGTTAGGTACCATTAGATCTTGAGAGTATCTGGATGGGTGACCACATGGATAAAACCTCACTCTTAGTTATGTGTATCTAACAGAGTATTCGCATATGCAGTACAGTAGCTTTATATATACAGTATACATGAGTTGCACATGGATATCATTCTTAAAAAACAGTGATGATAATTTAGATTTATAAAATTGGAGCTAATGATATAGGAAAAAATAGGGTTGAATTTCAGAGATGTCCCAAAGCTCACATTTTGTCACTTAATATAATGCCTATCTGATTATTATTACTCGGTATTCCAGCCACTTTTTGATCACAGATACAATTCATAATGTGCAAAATACTACAGAGATGCTATGATGCAAAAATATAAGTGTCCAATTCCACACACAGTGTGGACAACCTGTATATATATCCAGGAAGGGAGGCTAGTTCACCCATGAAATATATTTAGTTCTCTGGAAGTCAGTTTTAAATGGCAAATTCAGAGAACACTGTCTGAACATCAGAGGTCCACAGGTGTTCAACACCCTACCAGCAAGCATTAGAAATATTGCTGGAACAAAGGTGGATGTGTTCAAGAGGCACTTATATAGGTTCTTGCAAGAAGTGTCGGACCAACCAGGTGGTTGGTTGGTCCATAAGTGTATATAAGAACCTATACAAGTGGGAGGCTAGTTGGGAACTAGCCTCCCTTCCGACACTTCAACCACTTCAGTGGTTGGTGTAGACTGCACTCTGTAGTGGATATGTGAGCCTGCGGGCCGTTCCAAGCAACAGCCTGTTGGACCAAGTTATTATAAGTCAAGCCTGTCTTCAGGCTGGGCTCGAGGAGTAGAAGAACTCCCAGAACCCTCTCCAGGTATGCTCCAGGAAGATTAAGTAGGGTCACTGTCGAAACCTGAAGGTGAAAATGGCCGAGCATCCAATATGAGTGCTAAGTCAGTAGGGATGATCATCAATAAAAAACACATTGCTTGGTACCATGTAAAATGGCACCATGCACAACCCAATACATTTCTAAATTAAGTTCTGTGGCTGAAACACTTGAAAGAACAAATGACGTAGAATCTAGGAGGGGGGAGTGGGGTCCCAGAAAACTACACCCTAAAGCAAGTTTTAAAAAGACCTCTGGTTACTAGACATTTTGTTCTCATCATGCACTTACATAATGTTGTCAGCTACAGACTAGAAAAGGCGAAGGCTGAATACAAGGAAAAAAATTAAAAAAAAGTCACATAAAACTTGACATGCAAAACCCATAAAAATAATCAGTTCACTAATGCACACAATGATGGTACAACTGAATTAGTTCTTGAATGTTTGTGAGCAGCCTAAATTAATAGGCTCAGGACCAAGTCCTTAAAGGTTCATGGTAAGGAAGAGCCAACTTTATACAAGAATGATAAACCCAGCTAAACACAATCCTTATCTAACACAAGAAAACTCTGCCTGTATCAGCTTTGTAAAGCTCAAGACATGCAGACAGTGAAATCTTAAAAGAAGCATTCACAGCTCAAGAAAATGTCTCTGGGTGAATGAAGTCACTTAAGTAGAGGTTTGTTACCAACAAAAAAGGAGTTACGTATGGGAAACTTCTGAAGAAAGGGAGTTGGGAACAATGGCTGGCCTTATGTACATGACCAGTATTGCCACTCAAATAGCAGATGGTAGTTAGCATTAGCAAAGCAATACCAGGTGACCTCTTTGATTCTAAGTATTGCTTGGAGGTAGTATTTAAGCATGGAGCTGTGTACCTTATGATGGTCATTCAGTGACAAATTATAAATTCTTAAGACATTTGCTTTCCTCTTGCATAACTCTGTGGATACACTCTGAACGGGACTTCTACTGTATCAGAAACGAAAAGTTGCATTAACTCAAGCTGGAGTACTTAGTGTCTCTTAGGAAGCCGGGATGTTACCTAAGAAAGAGACAGACTAATCCAAGTTAAAAAAAAAATGATTGGTGTAAGATGAATTGGTTTCACGAATCTAATATTGTCAAAACAAATTAAAAATAAACCAAGCATGCAAACAACTCATTTCAAATAGACATTCACAACTCATAAGAGTGGTTGTGGTCTCATGACCATAACCAACTCAAAGGGGTGGTTGTGGTCTCATGACCATAACCAGCTTCTTGAAGGGTGATTGTTCCTGAGATGAACAAAGTGTCAGAGATAGTGATAGTAACCTCAGTTATAATTTATAGAACAAGTGGGAGTTGTTATTGTCATATTGTCACATACAGTACATTTTGTTTTTTTAGATAAAATAATTAACTCATCAGTAAAGTTTTAACCTATGAAATAGCTTCTTCAAGCAGTTTCATTGGACAGTTATATTACTTGTTTATTATGGAGCTAGACATATAGATAAATATTGGGTGTGCCTGGAGTGGTCTCCAAAAATAAAGTTTATTGCAGATGTTGAAACCATCTGTCAGGGTAGATGACAGTAATAAGGTGTGTTATATAGTTTTACTCATAAAAATTCATCTCAAATTTTAGGGACTTCCTAAAGTTGTTTTTGTCACAAAAATGTATTTATATGGAGTACTGCACAATAAGCTGTTTAAACAGATTACCTTTCTTAATTAAGTTGATTTCAACATACAAAATGCTATTGTTAACCACTGCACTGTGCAAAGCACCTGTATTTGCTCGATGGGTGGTGTGCAACGTGCCTCAGGGATCATATAGGTATAGCGTATGATTCAAAACTCCTGTCGCTACATGGGGTTCATATCAGCTTTCTCAGGGCTCTTGTAAACAGACGCCATTTAAAAAAAAATCATGGGCAACATTCCCGGGTGTGAGAGCCTCAGTACTGACTGAGCAACCAAGGCTGGCGCATGCAGCATGAACTCACAGCACTGCTGTTCAGCTTGTGACCACAGCATCACCTAATAATGTCAAAATATTTAAGTAACTGGTATTATTTATCCATGATAGTATTACAGAAGTGCCTGAGTGTAATAATGACTGTGTACAATGTTCAAATATCAGTGAATCAATGCTGTTCATGATGTTCACACCGTTAGCCACAGCACCACAGCATTATTTCGTCCATCTAGGAATCTTCAAATGACTTCTTATGTTCCTTTACAAAATAAACTTGTAATCAATTATTCATTTACAGGATTTAGTGACCAGGATTGTGATAATAGAAGGATTGTGGTGATAATTAGCGCTGTGCGTTGTATAGGGGTGGGAGGAGGAATTTTGGTGAGGGAGGGAGGGAATCGAGGTAGCGTCACTGTGTTTGGCAGCCACTCTTGTTTGGGCTCACCATACAAGCTTAGTGGTTTGCTTTGGTGAACACAAATGTAGATACTGTACTTATATATAATGGGTGCATATAGTGTAATAACAGCAACAGAAGTATGATGGGAGGAACCATTTTGGTGGGGAAGGTTGCATCCTACTCATAGCGGCATCGTCTGCTGTGTGATTTGTCATGCAGTGTGACTTGTCATGCAGTGTATGGTGGTCACTGTTCTGTTTGGACACAATACCAGCTTAGTTGTATAGTTATGGTGAATACAACATGCAGATACTTATACATAACGTGTGTAAATAGTGTAATAAAAGCAATAACAGTATGGTGGGAGGAGGAATGCTGGCGAGTAAGGTGTTGGAGGAGTAAGGGAGGGCTGGCTGGATGTGGCAGCTTACTCTTGCTTTTTGGGCTCACCACACCAACTTAGTAGTTCATTATGATGAACACATATGTAGAGGGGTATATACAATGTGTGTGTATATAGTGTAATAACAGCAAAAACACTGTTTGATGGATCGTAGAATATAATATATATGTCACATATATGAACCCCATAATTTTGAGCATAGCGATGTTCCACATTTTTAACTATATAAATTCCACAAATTACACACTTTTCAATAATATAACAGCAAAAAACTGAGAAGAAACATCAAAATAATTGTGAAACATTAAATTCGCTGTAACTGCCGCCCCACGGGGTGATGGAGCTGACTGACCCCGAGTGCTCCATCACTCAGTGCCCATAATTTGCCCAACTTCACGGCTAAAGTATGTCACATGCAATATTTTTAGTTTACCATGATCAGAGACTGTATTTTAATAATACCAGTATTAGAAGAAAAAAATTTTTTTGCCAAGAATTTATTTCCTGCGCACAAGGGGGGTGCCATATTTGGAGCCCGAGCAGCACAGTGGTTAATTAACTTTAATTTACCTTGCAAAATCTTTGCTGATAAGAATTTGTAAATTGTAAACATTATTTTGAATACAAAACAGATGGAACAAACTACAAGTGTTCAAGAGCAGCTCTTAGCACATGTGCTCGGTGACAAGGATCTTGAGGTGTACAGTTTAATGTCATCACTTGTGGCGGCAGAGGACAACACACCAGCATCCACAGAGTCATCTCGATCAAATTCTCCAACAGATGGGTAAGAAACTTGTATCTAAAAAGTGCTTAAATATTAAGGCTTTACAGATAATTAAGAATATACAGTATTGGCTTAAAATTCAATTAGCATTTAGTTACCCAAACATAATTAGATTATTAGAATATTTTTAACTGGAGGAAGAATAGGTATGAATTACTTAAAAGATACTGCACTCTCCACGATGCAAAAAATATTTTAAAGTTATGCTGTGTTTTTATGCAAGTTTTAGTAAACCAATTTTCTTTGCTACTCCAATAAAAGCACAGTTAAAAAGGATGTAAACTTGGGTACCATTTCATTCATTAACTATTCTTTGGCTATACTCACATTTCTCTTCTACTAGATTGTCTGCTTCATTGTATCCACCTCTACATCACCCTGCTCTATTATATCCACCTTTACATCACCTTGCTCTATTGTATCCACCTTTACATCATCTTGCTCTATTGTATCCACCTTTACATCATCTTGCTCTATTGTATCCACCTTTACATCACCTTGCTCTATTGTATCCACCTTTACATCACCCTGCTCTATTGTATCCACCTTTACTTCACCTTGCTCTATTGTATTCACCTTTACATCACCTTGCTCTATTGTATCCACCTTTACATCACCTTGCTCTGTTGTATCCAGCTACATATATCACTCTGCTCTATTGTATCCATCTCTACATCACTGTGCTCTATTGTATCCAGCTTTACACTACCTTGCTCTATTGTATCCACGTTTACATCACCCTGCTTTATTGTATCCACCTTTACATCACCCTGCTTTATTGTATCCACCTTTACTTCACCTTGCTCTTTTGTATCCAGCTATATATATCACTCTGCTCTATTGTATCCAGCTTTACATCACCTTGCTCTGTTGTATCCAGCTATATATATATCACTGCTCTATTGTATCCAGCTTTATATCACTCTGCTCTATTGTATCCACCTGTACCTCACACTAATGGTTATTCAAATTAGTTATTTTTTTCCTTTTGCCTTCACATCTCATGTTTCTTTATCTGCATTTTCACAGACAATTTATTTTCACGTATTGTTATATAGAACTAAGTTAATGGGTACATGTGTATTTAACACATAAGACTGAAGTATTAAGGGGAGATTCTTCATGTGGCCTTCCCCCTCAAGAGGAGTGGAGTTCTCGGAGGAAACAAGACATCAGTAATACTAATATATACTGTACAGTATATGTATATATGTATGTGTTCGTGTGTAAAAATAAATATATAAATATATATATATATATATATATATATATATATATATATATATATATATATATATATATATATATATATATATATATATATATATATATATATATATATATATATATATATATATATATATATATATATATATATATATATATATATATATATTTATATTTTATTACACACACATACAGTATAGACTGTGATTTTCATACTGCCTAACAAATTTAGTTTTAGATTTTGACTTAAGGATGAATATTTATAATATGCTGCATAATACTAGAATATTATTAATATTTATCCTATTGTCATTATATAAATTTTTTTGTTTTAGATATAAACTGCTAATGGTTATTGTAAGGAAGATCTTGAAAATGTAGTTATGCTCTACAGTGAATTATCTGGCAGAAATCAAATTGAATCAGTTTACAGAACAAACTAACATGTACCAATATAGCTTTTGATTTTGAAAGGGTTTTACAAAACCTGTTTATGTGTGCCATAAGTAGTGTGGGAATCCTGATTTGATGGGCAAAATCTAGACAGTGTTCTGTAGCTTTCAGTAGCAGTACAGTGTATGACCCCAGACCCCCATTCCTTCATTCCTGATAAACCTTACTCCACTCTTTGATTTTAATTTTATTTTCATTTTGTTTACTTTTTGTATGCTTCTAGCCATTTCCCTCCACTTGAAGAGCTTTTAGATGAAAATACCTGCCTGTTACTCATCTCACTTGCTATAGTGCATATGATAGATGTTTTAGTGGAAGAACTTATTGCATTAGTGATATCTATAGTTTCCTGATATATAGAGTAGCGTGCAGATTGGGTCACCACAAGGTATTGGTGAAAGGCACGTGTGAAAAAGGCTAACAGCAGGTTATATTATAAACTATGCTGAAGAGAGCATGCATGAAGCATGCTATAGTCAAAGGGTGACAGCTCTGATAAAAATGAGTGTGATAGCCATGACTTGAAAATACAGGGGCTACTTGCAACCCTACACCTTTTCCATCAACTACTGCATTTGCAAATTTAAAATTGGGAGAGAATTCTAGTAATAGTGGCGTCAGCATGTTTAGTGATGAAGACTCTTCTATCTCTCCCTCTTCCATTTTCTCTCCCTCACCCATCCCACTTCCCTTCCAACAACCTTGATCCAAAACCTGCATGCATTGTATTGTTACTGCTATTTATTCCTTATTTATCCTTGTGGTGCATGTCTTACATGTTACCTATTCCTTATCTGGATTAACCATTATCTGTGCCAAATTCTCGATCCTTACTGTTTGTGCAATTCTTCTAACCCCTCTAAACTGTAACACCATGCATGTGGCTTC
Organism: Procambarus clarkii; assembly: GCF_040958095.1. Lineage (NCBI taxonomy): Eukaryota > Metazoa > Arthropoda > Malacostraca > Decapoda > Cambaridae > Procambarus > Procambarus clarkii. The sequence goes on along the minus strand of NC_091242.1, from coordinate 5,421,370 downwards.
ACTTTAAAATTGTTTAATTTGTATCTTGTTCCTTTTATAACTTCCATGGTCTGTATTCCTTGGTTTGTCTTTTGTAATGTAATTTTTCTGTGCCACCTGTTTTTTTTTGCTGTTCTTTTCCTTATGTCCTATCCCTATCCTTGCCCTTCCTCCTTCCCCTACCCCTCACAGCCTGATGGAATCATCTGCCACTTCGCTAGTCTTCTCCTCCGATTCCTTAAAAAGGCGGGACAAAGCGCGGCGCAAAACTGCCACCACAGAGGATATGTTATTCACCAATGGCTCAGAGAAGAATGGGAATGCAAGTGGCACCGACGTCAGCGCGAACACCACACCAGCAGGAACCATTGTTGGCGCAATGCCTATTGTGTCACTGGAACGATTAGCTGTGGAGCGTGTTAGTTCAGATCGATCGATCCCAGATCGAATGTCTTCAAGTTTGGGAATGGATCGTATGGCAACCAGTTTGGAAGGAGTTTTAAGTGACGATGGTCTGCTAATGCCTCCACCGTCTGGCAGTCAGAGAGCTGTACCTAGAGTAACATCAGCTCCAAATGCTCTTAAGTAAGTTCAGTTCCTAGATTTCTTATACAAATCTTCTTGGTACTTTGCTTGTCATGTATGGAAAGTTTTTAGTTGGTACTAATATACTGGTTGGAAATAATGTAATTTTGTTAATCATTAACAGATATGCTTAGTTTTTTATTTAGTTATCAAATACAAATCTGTATTCAGAAATATTTTGAATTGAAAAATTGGGCCCTTAAAGAGACTTAGATATGTTTAATGTTAATTTATTACAGTATTTTAAATTTAAAGCTGATGCTCTTGTTACTGAAGTTAATGAATAATTCATCATCTCTCCCTTTTTGAGAAGAGAGTATCTGAGACTATAAATTCATACTATGCATATCATTTTTGTTTTCTGATAGCATTTAGTTTTGGTTTTGTGACTGTGAAAGCTATATTTTAATTAATATATTACTTAAAAATAAAAATATTAATTACGTAGTTTTCAGTGTTACATTGAGCTTGTTTTTTGTTTTTAGCTTTTATTTTACTTACATTTTTCTTATTTGTTAGAAATATCTGTTCATGTCCACAAATGCAGTTGTGCTACAATGCATTTCTGCATAATATTGGGTCAAGCCAGCATCACAGTGCCAATCTGTAATCACATGCAACAAAATCATTCAATTACATCACACTGAGTGAGATGAAATAAATTGGAAATTGAGCTTCACTGTCCAAAACTAAAGATTAATTAAATTAACCCGGAGACTAACCAGCAGCAGAATAGCGGAGTGTACACTAACCTCTGGCTCGGCTTGGGCTGGCTTGGCTTACAGGAATCTGATGTCCAATCGACCTGACAAAGCATCACCAATTCTTAGTCGCAAGTCATATGATCGACAAGAATCCACTTCTCCCCGACTGGGTAGAAGGTCCCTCACTTCTCTTAGCACCTCAAATCTAAATTATTCACGACAAAATTCTGCGTGAGTAGCGACATTGTTACACTGATTTTTATCCGTGTGGTTTCGCACAAAATATAGGCTTCTAAGTGTATTTTTGTTAATTATAATGATAAATATAATGTTCAATACATTTGAGTTATACCTGACTACTCTTTTTAAATCATCACTTGGCATGGTTTCAATACAGAGCACCAAAATTATTATAATAATTATTATAATAATTAGAAATAATTATTATTCTAATTATTTATTGTATCTATAGAACAAAACACATCGAGAAGAGACAGCATGTCGGTTTACCAGTTGGTCTTGGTGGCCCCTTGACACACTAACATTAGGGAAATAAACTGGATCTGGTTACCCCTATACACCAGTCATGGTCCTTTTCTTTGGCTACACAAAATTGAAGTGCTATTTGGTCTGCTCAATTTTCATTATTCCTGCATTTCTTTTTTTTTTCATTAATAATTTTTCCATTGTTTTATCTTAAGTACTTCCTTAATTATTCCTTCTTGCATTGCAGTGCAAGCAAGCTGAACTTCATCTTTATGATAGCCATACCAAAATGTAAAATTGATTGATAGATTGAGATGCTTGTTCACGAGTCATTTTAACACAAGAAGGACTTGAAATACTTGGGAAAGATTTTGTATTGGCCATCTACTAAAGAATAAGAGTTTCTATAAGGATGAAGTCATCAAATTGTTGTCATAAACATTTGTCTTTTATAGCTATATTTCTAACTCCCTTTCCATAAAAATGGAGTAGACCAAACAAAGATGCATATTATTTTTCAATTTTGTGTATTAGTTGGGGGACAGGAAACTTTTGTGTGTTTGTGTATGTATGTATGTATGTATATGTGTGTATATATATATATATATATATATATATATATATATATATATATATATATATATATATATATACATATATATATATATATATATATATATATATATATATATATATATATATGTCGTACCTAGTAGCCAGAACGCACTTCTCTGCCTACTATTCAAGGCCCGATTTGCCTAATAAGCCAAGTTTTCATGAATTAATTGTTTTTCGGCTACCTAACCTACCTAACCTAACCTAACCTAACTTTTTCAGCTACCTAAACTAACCTAACCAATAAAGATAGGTTAGGTTAGGTTAGGTAGGGTTGGTTAGGTTCGGTCATATCATTTCATAAGAAAAAAATTATAGAAAATATATTAATTCCGGAAAACTTGGCTTATTAGGCAAATCGGGCCTTGCATAGTAGGCTGAGAAGTGCGTTCTGGCTACTAGGTACGACATATATATATATATATATATATATATATATATATATATATATATATATATATATATAATGTATGTATGTATGTATGTATGTCGTACCTAATAGCCAGAACGCACTTGTCAGCCTACTATGCAAGGCCCGATTTGCCTAATAAGCCAAGTTTTCCTGAATTATTTTATTTTCTCTATTTTTTTTCTTATGAAGTGATAAATCTACCCATTTCATAATGTATGAGGTCAATTTTTTTTTATTGGAGTTTAAATTAACGTAGATATATGACCAAACCTAACCAACCCTACCTAACCTAACCTAACCTATCTTTATAGGTTAGGTTAGGTAGCCAAAAAAGTTAGGTTAGGTAGGTTAGGTAGTCGAAAAACAATTAATTCATGAAAACTTGGCTTATTAGTCAAATTGGGCCTTGCATAGTAGGCTGATAAGTGAGTTCTGGCTACTAGGTACGACATATATATATATATATATATATATATATATATATATATATATATATATATATATACACACACACACACACACACACACACACACACACACACACACACACACACACACACATACATACATACATACATACATACATACATACATACATACACATACATACATACACATACATACATACATACTGACCGAAAAGGTAAGATTAATAATTCTAACACGAATTTTCTCAATATTTCTTATGTTTTTCTTCACTGTCGGTGTTAATAAAAATATCAATTCTCCAAAATTAATTTTTTGTCTGACGCCTGAATGCGTTTCATACTGCTTATTACATTTTCAAAGACTTAGTTTACACATAGATTCATCGAACTTATACTCATTTTGGGTGAGGTGATATGGTACAAAGTTTTGGGTGAGGTGAACAAACTTATGACGAACACAAGACAGAACATGGAACAATGGGTATAAATTGGATATGAGAACTGCAGAAGGCCTATTGGCTCATACTTCCTCTTGCTGCTTCCATATTGGTTCGGGGTCTTGAAGTGGGTAGAATATAGTTGTGCATTAATTGGCTGTTGATTGCTGGTGTTGACTTTTTGATGTGTTATGCCTCACTGATATCGAGTCGCCTGCTATCTCTGTACCTATCGATGATTTCTGTGTTGTTTGTTATGATATCTCTTGTGATGGTTTGGTTGTGAGAAGAGATTATATGTTCCTAGATGGAGCCCTGTTGCTTATGCATTGTTAATCGCCTGGAAAGAGACGTTGTTGTCTTGCCTATATACCGAGTTCTTTGGAGCTTACAGTCCCCAAGTGGGCATTTAAAGGCATAGACGACGTTGGTCTCCTTTAAGGCGTTCTGCTTGGTATCTGGAAAGTTTTTCATGAGTAGATAGGCTGTTTTTTTGGTTTTATAATAAATTGTCAACTGTATTTTCTGATTTTTGTCTGTAGGGATAACGTTCCTATCAACATTATCTTTCAGGACCCTTTCCACTGTTTTATGGACGTGGGTTGGACATGTATATGAGTGGGATTGGGTGGTTATAAATAGGAGCTGCCTTGTATGGGCCAATAGGCCTTCTGCAGTTACCTTTATTATTTTGTTCTTATGTTCTTATGAGCCGTTGAAAAGAAGTTCCTGTAAAATTGTTTAATAGGGGGTACAAGTGTTGTGTTGGTTGACTCTTCAGAGGTCGCATGGCATTTCACCTTTCTATTTATGATGTCTTCAACGAAACCGTTAGAGAAGCCGTTGTTGACTAGGACCTGCCTTACCCTACAGAGTTCTTCATCGACTTGCTTCCAATCTGAGCTGTGGCTGAGAGCACGGTCGACGTAAGCATTGACAAACACTCCTCTTGTACCTGTCTGGGCAGTCACTCTTGGCAATGAGGCACATTCCTATGTTGGTTTCCTTAGTGTAGAGTTGGTTTTCTACACTAAGGAAACCAAGCCCACAGTGGTTAGCACACAGTGTATTCATGTTCACATTAATCACTATTTAATTAAGGTAAACTGTGCCTTCTGCTCATTAATCAGAATTTAAACAATGGGAAATATTAGATTCCTGAGCTGAATTAACTAGGTTGCCTCTAAGGCAAGTCCCTGTTGTTACAAGGGCCAGAACACTGCACAGTTAGCAGTACAGTATATCAACATTATCATACAGGCCTAACAGGGATTTTTTCACATTTTCCTTTTTGGGTTATACTTGTGCAAGGCAGGACTAGAGAAATCTGAATTCCAAGAGTGAGCTCAAAATGCCTTGTTCAACTACTCAAAAAACTTTCCAAGCTCTATTTTACATCAGAGATCTCCAAGGAGCTATGTTAATTGCAAGTTGGTTTACCTTTCTGCTACACCCAATTGCCACTGGTTTTAGCATCTGCACGTGTTGACAATATTCTCAGATTCGGCTCCCTAACATTTTTTCTGATAGTTCCCGTATGCATTTTAGGCTGGCAGAGGCCAAAATAATTGAGTTCAGTAATTTTGTTTTGTTACTTATAAATTGCCTTGTGCAGTGATTCTATTTTCTGGTGTGCATATGCAGTTATGTCTGGATTATGTAACAATGATAGTGTTACCTTTTATGTGCTGGTTTGGTTAGTGTCTCACCAGTGGTTATTCTCCTATTGAGTATTATATTTCATATATATGCATTATTATATTTGTATGATTCTTTTGGTCTTTGTCCAAGAGTAAGTGTATGCTGGATATGCATATAAGAGTGTGTTTAGTTGCCATGTCACCTGTGTGTGAATATGCAGTTTGCTTTCACTTGAATGTGTTGTTCATGGCTATTTATATTGTTTTACTTGTTTAGGCCATTACCTATTTTTAATTTTGTTATGAATACAGGTTTAGGTTAGGCTACACTTAAAATATATTGCATGAATAATGGTTGATCCATCATATGTCTCAAGTTTATTTAATTTTTCTGGGGGGAGCCCCGTCGGCTCCCCGGAGCTTTACCGGCTGATATGCTAATGTCAGACTTTGGCATCAGTCATGTGTATGGAGTTCTAGGGCCTACCGGGGACCACGAGCCAGAACCTGGCCCCCTCAGAGAGGCAAGGGGAGCAATGGCCTATAGAAACCCCCGTGTGGTTGGAAGCATTCTATGTCTGCCATCGACCGGGTCAAGCATCCAGAAAGGTAAGCATTCCAAAACAAACCCCTATTCTGGTGAAAATTGCTACCTAAGCCGAACTAGTGAATAGAACTCTTCAACAGAAAACACGGAAACTAGTATGACGTCATACGTCACCGCGCCGCTGTCTGCGCAGCTCCCCCCTCCCCGGGAGGGGGAAGGGGGAGCCCCAGACCTCCCACGCCGGCTATCCACCCACCAGTTCTTCGGCTGATGCTATAGGCAATGGTTATGTGCTCCGGCTCCAGTGGTTGTTTCAGCACTGTACCTAGAGTGTGGTGTCTGTTTTCTAGGTGGTGCGTGAGCCGGGTGTGATTCTTCAGTACTCGGGCTGCATGCGCCTAGGGTTCCCTTCCCTAGGTGCCCTGTAAGTACTGCCCTTGGGGCTTGGGGCCACCTTCCACAAGTTCCTTGGGTCCTGCCCCTGCTTGGCCGTTTACCGCTTGGTTTTCGGCCGCTCTTTGTGTGCTCGGGTGTTCTGTCTCCCTTGTTCGCCTTAGAGTAAGGGGCAGTGTTTGCACTGGTGGGGCGCGGGGTACTGTGCAGCTTGTCTTTACCAATCATAGCGGCCGGCTCTGTTCCGCTTGGGTACGCTGTCCTCTTGCGGGGTTTTCTTTTTCTTTTGTTTATATACCTGGTGGGGGGGTCTGCCTTCGTTCTTGCCCCTTGTGTCCCTTGTGTTCTGAGTATTTCTGGTGGTACCCCCTGCTAGGTCCCCGTGAGTGTACACGTCCCGGGGGTTCAGCTCTTAGAAAGTTGTTTGGTAGCTTGGGTGCCGGTTAGCAGTACCCTGCCTGGGATTACCTGAGCGCGAGTCCTCTTAAAGTAAACGCTCGGGACCCTGGGAAACCCCTGGGGGCGCGCGGGTCCGATGGATGTGACCCCAGAGCCCCCCCCTCGCTTCCAGCGAGTTTGAGGGTTGCTCTCACCTTTTGTCTCTGGGTGACTCTCTGTTTTGCCTCCGTCTGCTGCCTGTGGGGTCGGTGACACCTTCGACCCGGTGTCCTGCGAGTTTGGTTGCTCGTTGTGGCTCGGTTACCCAGTTGTGCTAACAAAGCGGGTGCGGGCAGCAGGGGCGTTGCACTTGAGCCTTGGTGGTGGCAACGTTCTCGTGGTTTCCTCCCCGGGAGCCCCGGGGCTGCCCCGTTGTATTTCGTTTTCCCCTGGTTCACCCTTCCTGCCTGTATCCGGTTCCTTACCGTCTGTAGGTTCAGGGCGGGGTGTTTGGTGGTGTTGAGACTCGGGCAGTCTCGGGGAATTCCCCTTCCGGGGTAGTGACGGGGGCATTTGGGCCTGTTCCTCCAGCCGTGTTGTATGAGTCTGCCAGTGGGCTCCCTTCCTTAGTGTTTTCACGGCTGCCCCGGTTTTCTGGTACGGCCGGGGCTTTGGGGGAACGGCTCGGCCCCGGGGCCTGTCGTGTAGGTTCCCGGGGCTGGGGAGGGGCTGACTTGGGGGGGCCTTGGCCCCGTTAGACCCCGTGGGGGGTTTTATCCCCCTCTCGGCGGGGCTTGTGGTTACGCGGAGTGGGGTCTTTCCTCCCCACTCGCCGTACGTGCTGTTGGACGTCGGCCCCTCCCCGGGCTCGGTTCCTTGGCCTTTGAGTCGGTTGGTTCCGTCCTGTGGGTGGATGTTTCCTCCCCCGCTTTTTGGGACGGTGTTTTTGTCATGTTTCCCCGTTCGATGGGGTTCTGCGTGACTTTTGATCTCGGGTGCGCCTGCGCCTTCGTGTGCCTTCGGGACTAGTGTTGGCTTCTGTGTTCTCGAGGGTACGGGAAGGTTTTTCGCTACTTCCCGCATTATTGGAACGTCTGTCGGCTCCTAGTACTTGTCGCCCTGTTGGGCTCCTTGTCGCCCTGTTGGGCTCCTTGTCGCCCTGTTGGGCTCCTTGTCGCCCTGTTGGGCTCCTTGTCGCCCTGTTGGGCTCCTTGTCGCCCTGTTGGGCTCCTTGTCGCCCTGTTGGGCTACTTGTCGCCCGGTTGGGCTACTTGTCGCCCGGTTGGGCTACTTGTCGGCCGTTTGGGCTACTTGTCGCCCGTTTGGGCTACTTGTCGCCCGTTTGGGTTCCCTTTTTTTGGGCTCTTTGCTTCTTTGGCCGGTTTTATTGTTCCTGCTTCCTCTTTTGGCTCTTTTTCTCGTGCACTAGTCCTGGCTGGCGCCTTCCCGCAGGGAGGGTGTGCGGTTCGGCCAGCGTGTTATGCGCATGCGCCGTGGAGTTTGTTTTGGTCTGGGCGATGGTTCAGTGCTGGGGTTTTGCGCCCTTTTTTGCTACAGTGCTTCGCCTCTCGTTCTTCTCCCTGGCTGCGGTATGTGCCCCTTTGCGCCAGGGGTGTCCTGGTTCCCAGTTGTGGGGAGGACACCGCGGTTTTCTGTGTCATGGGTGTGGACCGCCTCCTTCGCCTCTCCCTGTTCTCCTGCGGGTCCGGCTCTGGCGTCTTCACCTGGCGGTGCTCCCTAGTTCTTCTGGGCACGGTTGAGTCGTGTCAAGTTCGAGCCACCATTCGCCAGGTGAGTTTCTGCGGTCTGGCGTCTTTTGGCTGGGCGCTGGATGCGGCGGTGTTCATATACCTGTCTTTATTTAGGTATAATTTTGTACGACTGAGACCGTTCGCACACCAGTGACTGTCCCTTTATCACCCCTTCCTGTCCCCCTCATGTGCATGTCCAACCCATGCTGGAGTCGTTCAGGGGACCCTCCTTTTTTAATGTTGTGAGGTGTGGGGGTTGTAGGGTTGGTTCTGTACTCACCTGGTGAGGCTCCTGGCTGTGCTTGCAGGATTTGAGCTCTGGCTCTTGGGTCCCGCCTATCTGGTAGAACTTGCGGGATAGTACCAGTGGAGTGCAGTGGTGCTATTGGCACTTTTGGGGAACACTGTATTACCATCAGTGGTCTGTGCTTGTTACACGACCTACTTGCGAGCATAAGCCTTCTTGCTGGTTCGTCCGTGGACTTCCAGGGCGCACTGGCTTGTTTTCGTATGGCAGTTCCGGCCCGTCCTGGTTGTGGGGGTATGTGGGCCGGTGGACTGCTCCTAGCAGCTGCCTGGTGGGCCATCCTCTGGCCGGTCTGGCCTGACCTTGGGCCGGGCTTGAGGTGTAAAAGAGCTCCCAGTACCTCATCCAGCAGGTATCGAGCGGGGTTTCTCCGCCGTCGGTCGCCTGGTGCAGGTTTCTGGGCCTGCAGGGTTTTGTCGTGTCTCCGTTGGCCCTGTCTGGGGTCTGCCTGCTCCGTTCTCTGCCTTTGCAGAGGGGAGTTGCTATTTACATGTTGCATGTTGCAGTGGTGCCTGTTGCTGCTGCTGCTGCACGTGAGCATTGGTACCGTGTTTCACGGTGGCGTGTCCTTGTTCCTGTGTCCGGTTGTGGAGTGGCGCTTTGCTGCCGTTTTGTGCCTGGGGATTGCGTGGGGTTTTTGTCCCTGCCTGATTGTCCACCCCTGGTTGTTCTCCTGGGTTTTTTTTTTTTTTTTTGTGCTTCTGCTCTTTCTTCCTGCCTCTTCTGCAGCAGGAATGTTCTGCGTGTGTTCTTAGGCGTTGGTCAGCCTGTGTCCTGTGATGTGCTTCTTTGTCTCGGTCTGTTGCAGTTGTTCGTGCCCCTTGGTTCGGGTCCTGTTCTGGCGGCGACCCTTCCGCCTTCTTTGGTTTTCCTAGCTTGCCCTGCCGGTTGTTGTTGTTTTATTTTTGGGGGGGTTCTTGCGATGTCTCGCGTCGGACCCGTCGTTTCTGAACTCCTGGCGGGCTTGCATGCTTCGGAGTTTTTCTGTTCGGCAGACGTTCCATCTCCTTGTGCCGCCTGGGTTTCGGTGGTCGCGCCCGAGATCTTCTCGCGGCTCCGCCTTTTTCCTGGGCTCGGGGGGGCCTTGTCGGGGCTGCTTATGTTCTGCCTCGTGGTCTCGCCTCCGGTTGGTGGTCGGGTGGCTTCGTGGTAGGTGTCCCACCTGTGTGCTTTCTTGGCGGCAGTATGGGGTATTTTGGCGGTCCTTCCTTTTCCTGTCCCTTCTTCGGTGGGTCCTTCTTGTTGGCTTGGTTTACTCTCGGCTTGGTTTTCTAGTGGGGGTTGGGGGCCGTCGTCTTGCCACATACTGTCGCCTCTTTTCGTGCGGCGCAGGCGGAGCCGCTTCAGCTTGCTTTCGGTCTTGGTGTTGCTTCTGCACCGTTAGTCAGCTGTCTTGTGCGTCATTTCACCTCCGGCCTGTTCGTGCGCCGCTTGCACCATCCTGGTCTCTGGTCAGCGTGCTCTGTCTTCTCCTCGGTTGGTAGTGCCCCTTCGGTTCCGGTGTGTTTTTTCGTCGGCTCTTTCCTTTGGGCCTTTGCCTCTGGGGGTCGGTTCGCTGTGTTTTCTTGCTCCTTCGGTTTTAGCGTTTTGGTTGTTTGATGGCAGCAGTCTCCATCTTTTCTGGCGCGGGGTGGGGCTGCTGCATTCTGGAGGGGTCCAGGGTTTGTTGGTGCTTTGTTGGTCGGGCCGGGGGTGTGTCGTTTTTGTGTTCAGTGGCGGCCCTCTGCTGTTGTTTGCGTGCCACGGCGTTTGGGTCCGGAGCGCGTTTTGCGTTGATCCGGTTCTGTTCTTCCCGGTTCGCGGGTGATGGTGTCCCGGGTGGTCAGCCGTGTTCTTGCGGCTAAGCTGCCTGTGTTCTTCCCTCATGCCTGTGGCGTTCGTGGCTTCGCTGCTCTCGCTGCCGTCTGGGCGACGTGGCCTTGCAGTCTTTCGGGCATGGATTTTTGGTGTTCGTGCAGGGGCCTTGCTGCTCGTGGTTCTCGTGTTGTTCCCGGGATTTTCGGGGCTGTGGCGCCTTGGGTTGGCGTTTGCTGCCGGTTGTCTCGCCTCCTTGGGGGGTGCGTGGTGTCCGCCTCCCGGTTTTGTCCCTTTGACCTTCCTCTGTGGGTAGTTAGCTCCGGGGAGCCGACGGGGCTCCCCCCAGAAAACCAGCGTTGAATGTAATGAAACGCCATTTTCTGGGTGAGACCCGGAGGCTCCCCGGCAACCCTCCCTCCCTCCGGTCGGCGTTTTTCGCGTGTTTTGACATCCAGCCTCAGAACTGATGGGTGGATAGCCGGCGTGGGAGGTCTGGGGCTCCCCCTTCCCCCTCCCGGGGAGGGGGGAGCTGCGCAGACAGCGGCGCGGTGACGTATGACGTCATACTAGTTTCCGTGTTTTCTGTTGAAGAGTTCTATTCACTAGTTCGGCTTAGGTAGCAATTTTCACCAGAATAGGGGTTTGTTTTGGAATGCTTACCTTTCTGGATGCTTGACCCGGTCGATGGCAGACATAGAATGCTTCCAACCACACGGGGGTTTCTATAGGCCATTGCTCCCCTTGCCTCTCTGAGGGGGCCAGGTTCTGGCTTGTGGTCCCCGGTAGGCCCTAGAACTCCATACACATGACTGATGCCAAAGTCTGACATTAGCATATCAGCCGGTAAAGCTCCGGGGAGCCTCCGGGTCTCACCCAGAAAATGGCGTTTCATTACATTCAACGCTGGTTTTTTATCCCTCTTATTGCATATAAGTATTTCCTTACATTTCTTTTGTCACGTGTATTTCCAATTTCCACCTGTAACCCCATGTTCTGTTGTCTCACTGGGAGAAGACTTCATTAACTTTGTCTATTCACTACACTATCTTGTACATTGTGTTCATATTGCATCTAATGTGACATGGTGAATGCATCATGGTGAATGTGACAA
>NC_091242.1:5347620-5409300 GCF_040958095.1 Procambarus clarkii | reverse complement strand
AAAAAATTTGGACTAATTTATTTTACGCCCACACGTTACTTGTCATATTAAGCTAACGCGCAGTAGTGTGTTTAAAGTCAAGAGGACTGGGTCGAACATTACCCAATTTGGAAAATTGTAAGGCACACAGTCTCATTTTATTGCATTCAGGGGTGTTTTTTCATAAATTCACCACTATCATAGCTCTGTCAGAGTTAATATTGCGTAGGAAGCATTTATAATTTCACTGATTTGTGCAACTTTATGAAATCTGTTGGCACGAAACTACTTGAAACGTAGACTTTTGTTTTAATTATATTTTTTATCTTAATTTTTAGTTGACACAAAATCCAACAAACTTGGTGATTGCCAAAAAAGGGGTAATTATGTATAAATACAGATTATTTCTGAATCCGAAAGGGGTCACAAAGTATGTAATCTCAATTTTGGAGGGCCTATTGTACATAAAACAATTGAGTACTCACCAGGAGTTGAAATGTTGCTCCACGTACAGTCTTGGAATTATGTCTGTTATTATTATTTATGCCAATTGGTAGTTGAGGTAGTCTTTGGTGAATTTGAAGTTTCAACAGAGAAATTAGGAGGGAAGGTGCTGAAGTTCCATTAAGCCGAGACCACCTTCCTCTGCATAGTTTACGTGCCAGAAATATACCCTGAAACAATATAAATGACCTTAGTCGGTGTGCCTAGGTAAACATTTAAAAATCATATAATTTTGACCAGGTCTTCTGGCCTTCAAAGCAAACTCCTTGAGATGGAAAAATACTACGAGTGTTGGTGGGAGAATCAGATATGATCTTTTACAGTTTGTGCATAAATCTGCAATTATGCTTCCTTCAAACCCTAATGCTTGCACCTCATTTCCATTTTTATAATTTGTTTACAGAATTAAAGTATGTTATGCAGGTTTGAGAGATACACATGTTGTAGACAAAATGCTGTGTGTGTGTCTGTCTCATGTAGTCATTATCTATGATGATTATTGGTAAATATGAAAATAGCATTCATTTTCCTAATTTAAAATGTAATTTCATCCATCCAAAAAACAAAAATCAATGTAGGCAAAAGACCCTAAATTATTTTTTGCCTGCAGTTGGTGAGTAAAATATATAAAACAATTCTTTGCCAAATATGCTTATTTGTTGTGGTTATAATGATACTGTACTCTTAAAACCAAACTACCATTGGCACCACTTGTTTTTATTCTTATCTTTCTCGATGATGTGTACTTAATGACAGGTCAGTACACAACATTGTCAACATTCTTTACTTTTATCTGACTGCATTTTTCTCCTACAATGCTTTTACTTACAAGTATAACTAAGCACAGTGACTGCCTAGGAAGAGGCTAAGTCCAAGTGATACACCCTAAACCCAATAGAGCTTTACCTGATTAACTTGTACATTATTTATATCCTTTTAAATTTTTTATTTAGTGGTTTTATTTTAGGTTGTCGAGCTGGAATGATAAAGATGTGGTCTGTTGAAAGCTGCCAGCTAATAGGGGAATTACGAGCACATGCATCTCCCATTAATGCAATCACTACCAATTCAACATGCATCTTTTCGGCTTCAAAGTAAGTAGGGATGTTATTATATTGTATATTAACTATAGAATAATAACTCATTAAATGAATGCTAAGTGGTAAAGTAGGTAGGTGGTTATTAAATTTTTGTAACAGATTACTAACAGTGGCAGTGAACCAAACAAAATCCAGCTTGCGTGCAGTTCAGAATTTGGTGCCACAAGGTAGTCCTCACACTATTACTCTTCTCATCTCTATCCCTATTCCTATAGAGGACATAGACAGAAATACAAGTAAAGTGTTTCATGACATCCTTCGCTGACACCAGAATATCAAACAGTATTGTTTATTTTCAAACAAGAAAAAATAATAGCATTTCACATCTACTATTTTGAGGAAGACAATGTACAAGTTGTTGTTATTATAGTCTAATTCAGACAAGGTTAATTTCATTAACAGCAAATAATGTATGGAGGTTGGGAAGGGGTGGAAAAACCTTTATAATGATTAGCCTCTTACAAAATCAAAGTATTTTATACCCAAATCCAGTTTTCTTCTCATTTAATGGAATGAATGGAATGCCATTTACTCAATAGATGCAACAAATCTTTGGTCTTAAGAGTTGGCTTATACATTTGTGTTTACCTATGAACCTATGTAGAGTACTAATATGTGGAAGTGCAGGAAAATTATTCTGTACCAGCATAATAGTCATAATGTTTCTGTACGGCTTCTTTCATTATCACAATTTGTTGGCCTAGATTTTAAACAGGCTTAGTGTGTGTGCATTAGTGATTACCTAATAATGTCTATTGGGAATGAGTGACACATTTAAGTCCAGCCTCCTAGCTATTTGTACATTGTGTTTATAAATTTCATGATGTTCAAGTTTACTCTTATGAATTGTATACAAAATGTTATGGAGGGGAAAATTAGAAACATATAAGGAGGATGCCCATTATAATGCCTACATTTAAATGTCATTTCTCTTTGAAGTGATTATGATTTTTTTGTTTTTTTTCATTTTACATCTTCAAAAATAAATTAATTTATTATAAAATATCTTGTGCACATAAGTGATGAATTTTAGGAAGTTTGTGACTTGTATATGGAAGCTAGGCACAGTACATTTCTTGCCAGGAAGATAATTATATATTTGATTAGTACAATTAAAGTCAGTGTTAGATTGAGTTTTGCATAGTTAATTCATTTCATAGCCTTAATTGGTCATAGACGAGAATATATTGTCTTGACGTTTAATGTAACATTGAAAATGTCAAACATTGCTTGTCACTAATTTATCCCAACTCATATAATTTTCCATACTATTAAAAGCAATAAAAGAGGATACAATACTTTTGATAAGCTTGCCTTTTTAACCAGAGGCAGGAAACATTTCTCTTACTCTACAATGCACTATTAACTTTCATTTTAATTACTGTATGCTCTGTCTTGCTGCCCCCCATCAGTGAGGGAGACATTCGGGTGTGGAGACCCCTAGTGGGTGTAGCTGCTGGCACAACTTTTGAACTTTCACTCTAAACGTACCCTGAGCTCCAGCGTGGAAAAGTGAAGTAATTCCTTAGTGTGCATGACAGTGTGAAAATAAAAAATTAGCCTTGACCTGTTTTTACACATCATTATGTACCTTCCCCTGTTTTATTAATACAGTACTTATTTTTAATGCAAGTAGTCAGATGATCCAAGTCATCTTTAGTGTTGAAGTATTCAATTATTAGAGAACTTGAGATACATAATAGTAACCCTTTGTTATGCAGTAACATGAATTCATATTTAAGGCCTTGGACTGTTTAAAATATATCTATGTGTACACCGAGATGTTTTGTGTATCCTCCATCTGCTAGCTAAGCTAATTCCTTATTTGTTATCCTGCCCAGTGAAAAGTATGCTTGTTATTTCTTGTTACGGTCTTGTTATCAAGAGAAGGTCGGTTTTGTTAACCATGCTTGTTATTTCATTTTAGTAGCAACATCCCTAGTTTCTGTATATTTTAATTCATGTGTAACTATACTCGAGTGATCGTCAGTCTTTATGAAAACATGTCAAAGATGATTGTTGAAAGTGCATTACATTGTTTTAAAACACAAGTGGACTTCCCATGATGAATTTCTCCATATTATGTATAGCAACTTTTAACATTTTGTTTTTAAATATTTACCATCAGCAAATCAACACACTGAAATGCTTTTGATTTGCTTTTACATGGAAAATATTTTTGTAGTAAATTATTTAGCCTGGCCACGTTTTTCTAGCTTTAGATAAAATATTATTGTGCTTTGCATGCATGAGATCCATAATACATGCATCTATAAAGAGCTAACATAACATTCTAATCATCTTTGTATGGCAGATACATATTGCTGTTCTAAAAAAAAAAAAATTAGGCAACAATGCAAAATTATTGATGTACAAGTTTTCACAATTTTAAACCAATACAGCAATCTATAGATCAAGGAGTTCTACACTTACGTTTAAGCAACATTATTAATGTGACAGCTCTCGGCTTATCAGTGAAACACATGGTGAAAGGCTTATACTATGGGAATTTAGGTGTTATAACATGAAAGACATTGATACCACTTAGGAGGTGAGCTTGCTTGTGCCTATAGGAAGTGAGCTCTAACTCATGGGCCTTTCCCCTTAACTATTGTAACTTGTGGATTTATACTTTAATGTTCTGGTAAAATCTTACTTCACAAGGAAGGTTATTCATATCAATCTGAAATAATAGGAGCCAAAGGACTGAGCCTGTAGGATCTGGTTAACGATTTTGGTACTGTGGGGACAACATAAAATATTTTTAGTCTTAAGATGAAATTCACAGAACCATGTAAGTTTTATTTATATGGTCATTAATATGTCTTTTAATGAATTTGTTGGCAAGAAAATAAAATAAGTTTATGGTTTAATGTCTTGTACAATGCAACATGTATTATTGGCTTAAGGGCTACATTGTGTTTGATGCAAATCATTTCTAATTCAAGCCACAGATAACAAATGACATCTAATTAGTTAAGTGAAAATAGTGTATCAATGTCTTATTTATACCAATTAGACTTAGTTTTATCCATCCAGTGCTGTGGATGGATAAAACAGTGCTGTGTATTTACATCTTTAAAGCTTGTAATTTGAACAAGTTTTTAGTCAACAAAATTCACATATAAGATAAATTGCCTTTAATGGGATGGAATGTGTATTTTTATATTTTACTTTAGTTCAAGACAAAAAGCAACCAAAATTTTTATATTGTAACATTATAGTTGTGAGGTAAATTGTAATTTATAGTTAACTCCTTAGATTTGTGAACATTTTATATGAAATAATATATGGATCTATTTACAGTGACTGCACAATTGGCATGTGGAGAATGAGGACCAGTTATGATGTTTCTCCAGAGTTTGTCAGACGCCTCATGACCTGATGCTGCTTCCAAATACTAAATGGATGTTTTAATAATTTGTAATTAAACACATTTCCAAGGAAATTTTGTTTTTTCTGAAGGAAAATTCTAGAAGATCTTTATGGTCCCTTACATGAGGCTTAGAAACTTGGGTTCACAAATAATGACTTATACTATTGTGTGAACAGGAAAATGTTATTTATTTTTATTGTGAAATTGAATAAAAATAGATTTAAGATATATACAGCTGTCTTAAGTAAATTTTAGCTTCAAAATGCCTTTAGTATTTTGATGTACAATAATATATACAGAAACAAAAGAATAAAATTAAATACAGTATTTTCTTAAGTAATACAGCATATCCTCTAAATATAAATGTAACAATATTTGAATCCATTGAGTACCAGTATGAAGGTGCATCTATCAATATTTTTTAAAATATGAATTCAGTGTAGAAAATCAAAAGAACAAAAATAGGGTCATCATTGGGATAGGGTTTTAAATGCTTTTATATGCATTTTATGTAAAATTTTAAAATCTTGTTGAGTGGAGATGCTAGTGGTGGGTTTGTAGAGCAACTTAAAGAATTAAAAGATCTGAACATAATCTCCAGATGAACATCTTATCATGAGTGAATACTATTAATTAATTGATGAAGTTTGTTGTCACGTAGGCGTACCTCCAAAATCCAGATTCAATCTAAATTTATGTGAAATCCATATTGACAGAAATTTGCTCTTTTTGGGCTCAAAAAGCCCAAAAAGTAGACTTTTTTTTCAGACAAGGCAGGCAAATTTGTTCAAATTTGCTCTTTGACAAAAAAATGTCAAATTTGTTTTTCATAGGAGGTGATACAAAATTCTGTTATGCATATTTAGACAAATATATAGATTATTTTTGTGCATAATTATACACACAAAACTGTAGTGAAAATTTACTGATTTACATTTTTTTGTAGCATAGGATGGTGGTCTCGATTACACAGGTAGCAAAAGGTCGATATGGCGCTATATCACGTTGACTTAAACGTCAGCAGTCACTTGGATTTGGTCTTTTATGTCATCAATGTCCATGATTCATGCCATTTTCACAAATACAGACTAACTATTCACTTTAGGCTACATTGCTGCAAAATAAAAAATCATTGGTATGCGACAGCATTTAAATCCTTATGCTTAGATTTCAATGCTTTTGTCATCTCTTTCCACCGCCACTCTTATTTTATTCAGAAACTTCCTAAATAGTCTTCCTGGCTTGGTGCCTTCTTTTGATGGTAAAGAAGCTCATCTGATCTCATCCTTGTCTAATCTACCCCATATTACTCTGGCAACTTAACACTTTCGTGCTTTGGGCGAGCGAGCGCCAGACCACCCCCGAAGGTGGGCCGGGCATTTCACGTGAGCGCGCGGTAATACTGAAAAGCGTATACTCTTTTTCAATTTTGTCACCTCAATTCTCCTAGGTTTTTCATTTTGGTATCAATGTGTTTGCAATAGTTCCCTACATGAGTATATGCATATGAAGTTCAAACGCCTGGCGTACCACCTACCCCAAACCGAGAAATTGGCCGCACGTTACCCGTGAGCGCGCAAGAGCGATAAAATGTGTATACTCTTTTCACTTTGGTCACCTCAATTCTCATCCTAGGTCTTTCATTTTGGTATCAATGTGTTCGCAATAGAATTCCCTTCAGAAGTATATGCATATAATGTCTTAAGACCCCAGTGTGCCCCACCCACAGCCAAGCCGAAAGCAGGCCATGCGTTACCCGTGAGCGAACACGCACTACACCCCCATATCCCGCTCACCAATGTTTAGTATCTATTTCCGGCTGATAACATCAATTTTTGTGTTACAGCGAACATTTTGGTATCAAATTGTTCCCAATGGGATGCTTTAAAGTGATATATGCATATACGGGCATGAAATATAAGGGCACAAAATATAATTTCAGCAAACTTTGTGTAAGAAATAATTGTACAAATCCCAGAGGAGTGCTAGGTACAGGACAGGTGAAGCCTGGTATTTCTATAAAACTGTCTACAAAGGGTGGAGTATTGTCAGTAGACTAGGCTCCATCAGAACTTGGTGGGGGTACGTTTGGTACCCGCGGTATGAGTTCCAATACCACGCCGTGCACTGTGGCAGTATAAACATCATAATCCTTGCTCCCCCCTCACTTTCAATTTCATCATCATCTGGTGTTTCCGTTTCAATAAATTCACTATCTAAAACAATGTCACTATCAGCACTTTCTATATCAGATAAATCACATATAGCCTACTGTACTTTTGGTGTACTGTACAGTAAGAAATATAGCTGAGTAAAATAGTTGGAACGTTCACACGTTTGGGATGCGAGGGAAGGCAGGAGTGGTCACTAGCATGGGATGATAACAATGGGCCTACCTCCTGGATTGCGCTTCTTTGTTGCCACATGGGCCCTCACAGAAAATGGAAAGATGTTGGTGCCAATTTTAAAACCAGTCCCCCAAAAATCAGATAAAAACCTGAATTTTAGCAAATTTTAAAATCTTTTACATCATTCCGTCATATTCATCTAATCAATTTTTGACGCCATACTGCATCGTCCCCACGCGAAAATGTTAACATGCAGAGAATATACATGAACAAAAGCTAAAGGACATGTTTAATAAAAGATCAGACCACACTCACAGGAAAAAACTTATGGTTGGTACAAAAGATTTGGATGCTCCAGAAAAAAGTTGCAAACTTGTTTGTGCAATGTGTAGTACAGTACAAGCTTAGTTGAACATTATAAAATATATTAGCATTATCTTGAAAAATATTTATGAATGGAAAAGCAAGATGAAAACAAAAATGATAAAAATTATGTTGTGATGAAACAAAAATCTGGATTTTAATTTGTCCTCTCATAACTTTTTTTTTTTTTTTTTTTAATTCCAAATTTCAGAGAGAATTCAATGTGCAAATTTGTTTCGTTGTTTAGGGAGATATGTTATAGGGCAGTCTGGATTTGGGAGGATGCATCTTTATGTTCTTGGAAGTTAAGTACTGTACTGTGTAAAAATCATATCAAAGGACAAATATTTTCTATTGGAAATTTATTTATGACTAATTCGTAATTGTGTAAAAATTATAAAAAGTACCTCTGTACAGTACCATAATTCAAAGTATAGTTCATTTTAAGGTGTCATAAATTTGCCATATTATATTTCAGAGACTGATTCAAACCACACTAATTTTAAGTTTGGCAGGTTTTATGGTAATTATGGCTAAATTAAAATTACCATTATCATACTACCAGTATTAAAATTTTATGATAAATTGCTAGTAATTTTATTACTGAATGGCCATTATCTATTTCTGTAAGTGCTTTACACAGGAAGGATAGTTCTTCATATTTATTTTTATATATATATATATATATATATATATATATATATATATATATATATATATATATATATACACACGCACACACACACACCAACCCGTTCTCGCAAATTTAATAAGTCAATATTGACTTATTAGTTGCGTGCATAGGTGACATACTAAACATAATAGTTTCCCTTGAAAAGCTTCATAGAAAACACCGACCTTACCTAACCTACTTAGTATGTTAAAATAAGCATCTTATAGCTTCGTAATTACAATTGTTACTTAACCTATTATAGGTATAGGTTAGGTAATAATTGTAATTACGAAGCAATAAGATGCTTATCTTAACATACTAAGTAGGTTAGGTAAGGTCAGTGTTTTCTATGAAGCTTTTCAAGGGAAACTATTATGTTAAGTATGTCACCTATGCACATATTTAATAAGTCAATATTGACTTATTAAATTTGCGAGAACGGGTTGCACACACACACACACACTATTTTTTTTTTTTTGTTTTTTTTTTGTTTGGCATAAGGATCTTGACCAAGTGATACATTGATCACTAAAGAAATAAACATTCCCGTCTTTGCCATTCCATTATTCTGAGTTGCAGGTTGTGAGCCCTATTTCAGATAATGGTTTTGAAGTATGGCAGTTTTGATCATATGAACATACAGTAAAGGATGTAATTTCCAAATGCCAAATATTATTTTTAAAGATAAGAATACAAAAACAAATATTAACTAGGTAAGTCATTACTAGTGATCACAAGCTAATAAAACTAATATAGATATAACTAAACAAAACTAAGCACATCTCCTTGCAAGAATCCATTTTTTAAATGTCAACTGAGTAGACATAGTATCTTTTATTAGAAGAAGTGATCACTCTACCATTCTCCACTTCCATACTGTTATGGTACCTGCCAGGGCCATCTTTTTATAATTGGATGATGGATGCTTTAGCATTAATCCTCCCATTTAAAAGGTACAAATAACCATATTGGTAATTTGTTCTTTTTAGTAATCTTGTACATCTGTAATTAATTTCTTTGTAAATATTATATTTTAATCTGAAATGACTTAATTTATCTGTTCTTTAAAAAAAAAACTTGAATAGGACTGTTCTTGAATGGATTAATTTTTTTGTAAATTAATATTATTCCCACTCATCATTTAAGCTTAAGCTTCAGTGCTGTTATGTAATCATATTATTATAGGAAATACATTTATATTAAGCAAATGTTTCAGCCAGTCTAGGATGTGTGGTTTGTGTGTATTATAGTTGAGTAACTGATCAACAAACTCAGTTTTATCACCACAATGCTGTAAGCAAAACTATACACGAGCACTGTGATAGCAATACTTGCTATGTTATAGTCAGATTTCAGCAGTTACATAAATCTGTAATCAATAGGAACAACTATCTCAATATTTAAGTCTTAGATTTTCAAACTTAAGAATAATAAAATAGGCTCTGGTAATTTACCTCAAGTTCCTGTGATCTTTACTCAAAGTACATCAGAGTACTTAACATATTAAAATATGTTATTTAAATGTGTTTTTGAAATTTTTTAAAAATAACGAGTAAAGATGTGCCTTAACATAGTGAATGAATTCTTAAGAAAAAAGATTTCAACCCTTTTGCTGTGACTTAATAATGGTTGCCAGAAAAAAAACGAGTTGTCCTCTTCTGCAATACGCTACTTTTGCCTAGAAATGTTTTCGAATTCTTATGTCTAACTAGGCCAGTATTCATCAAGCATTTATGTAATCATTTAAGAAATTTCTACCTCATTCCTCAATCATGGCAACTTTGTTTACATTTATAAACTATTTAATGAGCTCCTAAAAGTATTACTAGATTGTTTATCACAGCCCAAGGTTAAGGTCCAAACCTCAACCTATTTATGAAATGTAAATAAAGTTACCATGAATAAGGAAAAATGTACAGGTTTCATAAGTGATTACACAAATGCTTACCGAATCCTAGCCTAGGTCACACTTTTTTTAAATTTAAAAAAATTACCTCTGTCAAACCTCCCCATACTCACATAGTAAATATTTCTACCAATGTTTTGATATAATATATTGTACCTAATTGTTTTGTACAGTACATATAAAACTGATATATATATATCCTGTAGTATGTTTCTAACTTAAAAGATTTGTTTTTGGTTTTTTAATGTTTCACTTGTTATTACATTTACTTATTGAGTAGTAGCACACGAACAAAAATCTTTCTAATTTGTTAAACAAATAAAAGTACAGTAGAATAAAGTTCACAATTATATACTGACCTGAATTTACCCAAGGGCAACTAACACTAGTGGCCTCAATAAGGACATGAAGCTGGCAGCTTGTCAAATATCCCCCAATTGCTATGATGATTTTTTCCAGCTGGATTTTAAAATTCATCAGTTGTGGCATTTATGGCTTCTGTGGGTAGGTGGTCATGGGTTTTAATTCTGTGGGTTAAAAAACATATCCTGTTTTCAGTCCTACACTGAGGCTTGTTGAGCTTGCAACCGTTGGTCCTTCTTGGTGCTACATCTGACCTTTTGAAGAAGTCTGAATTAACATCCTCCAAATTGTTCAATACTTTAAAAGTTTCAATGATATCAGCCCTGTCATGCCTGGTTTGAAGTGTTGTTAGCCATGTGGCCCTCAACCTTTCCTGGTATGAGAGCTGATTTAGTTCTGGAATGATTTTTGTGGCCTAGTGTTAAACTTTCTCCAGTACAGCTGTCTTTCTGAAGATGAGGTCTCCGTGCTTGGATACAATAATCCAAATGAGGTGCACCAGAGATTTATACAGTTGAATAACTACCTTCTATTCCCTTAAAGTCAAACGTGCATTTGATTGTTTGTAAGATCTGATTAGCTTTTCTTGTACTGCCACTCCCACTTGTGCAACTTTCAGTGAATGATGGATTCTGACTCCAAGGTGCTTTTCTTCATCAATATGCTGTAAGGTAATACTGTTAATCTGGTAGTTGTGACCTGGGTTATGCCTCACATGCAAGGACTTGCATGTTTTCAACATTAAAAAGCATTTGCCAGTCTTCTGACCATTTGTGGAGTTGATGTAAATCTCTTTGTAAGGTCTCAATATTATTTTCACTCCACTTTACCACAAATTTTAGTGTCATCTGTGAATTTGATGTGTGGTTTGTAATATTGGCATCCATTTTATTTATGTATATGACAAAAAGTGTTGGCCCTAAGCATTGTTTTATCCATTCTAGTACTCTTCTATTTATTCCATTTGCCTGTAATTTCTTTGCTAGTCTTTCATGTGGTACCTTGTCAAAACAAAGTCCATCTACTGGAAGCCCTTTATTTGATTAGCTGGTTACCATTTCAAAAAATGTAAGCAGGCTTGTAGGCAGGACCAATTTTTAACAAACCCATGTTGCGCCAATTTTACAAGATTGTTTGCTGAAAAGTGGACAATGATTTGCTCGCTTAGTATTCTCTCCACGAGCTGCAGCTGTATTCACCTAGTTGTACTTTCGGGGGTTGAGCTCTGCTGTTTCGGCCCACCACTCAACTGTCAATCAGATGTGTGATGTCAAGCTAACTGGAAAGTACTTTTCTGCCCAGCTCATTTTTTCTTCCTCAAAATATGGGTGACATTTTCCTATTTCCAATCTAGGGGAACTATCCAATGGTCCAGAGATTTTCTGAAAAGGTTTTTCAGTGGTAGGCATAGTTCATCTGAATTTGTAACTTTGGATTGAACTCCATCCACACCTGGGGGTTTTGAGTCTTTTTAGTGTGTCATTGCTCTTCCTGATTATGTCGCACTTTATGGGTATATCCCTTAATTCATCCTCTTCACATCCTTCAAACATTTGTGTGGGTAATGGGGTAATAATCTAATCTTTCTAGTATGACACACGGATGTAAAGTATTCAGTGTTTGCTGCCCTTTTATTGACCATTATACATTTATTAGTCTCATATTTTAAGGGTTCTACTGAGTCTTTTGCTTTGATTTTACTTCTTATATAGGGATAGAATGACTTTCAAAGTTTCTTTATGATTTGGGCAAGTTTTCTTTCATAGTTTCTTTTTGACTGATCTAATTTCTTGGGATGCTGTACTTAAATTCCTTCTAAAGAGGTTGTGCTAATTTATCAAAGCTCTTTTTACTACCTGTGTCATCCATCTGGATCCCTTTCTTTCTCCTTTTTTGACATTTATTTTTGAATGCGTTCAGTCATGACCTTGAAATTTTTCATGATGTTCCTCTTCCTCTCTCATTTGATGATAAGTGACTTTGAGGGTAATGTAGAAAATCATAATGGACCTTTATGTGGGTTTCTATAATTGTAATCCAGGTTAGATTATAGTAATCACACAAAGGGGCGAGTTTTTCCCCATCTGAATTTGATCAATCATGCTCTCTTCAGGTGTTGAAGTCCAACATTTAGAATGCTGTTATCTCACGTGGGCCCTGCTACTTGCTGTATGAGAATGGAGTCCTGTATCAGGTCAAGAAATTATTGTTCTGCCTGTGATGCTTGATTTACCTAATCAAACCATTTACCCAGTCTTGTAGTTAAAGTCCCCCCCCCCCCCACTCCATTATAAGGGTTTGGGTTTCAGATGCTGCATTGATCACATTATACAAGTCAGCAATTCCTCTGCTGCTGCCATGTCAGCCCTGTAGCATACTTCCCTTGTCAGTTTGCTACCATCTTGAGGTAGTATGTTGCACCATCCAGACTGAGGATCCCATGGCATTCAATTCCTGATCGGTGGATGCACTCGGTTCTCTTTCACATAGCATTACACCATGTGCTCTTGTTTTTCTGTCCTTTCTGAATGGTGGATGGTATCCCGGGAGAGGGAGTTCCTCTTCTATAATGTCCTCTATGCCCCCAGGTTTTACCTATGGCAATGATGTTGGGATTCTCAGCCTCAGCTTATGCATGTAATGGGTCAAATTTATTTACTACGCCTTTGGCATTTGTGTGGAAGCAATTCAAACTCCTGACGTTGTTCCTGGGGGACTGAGAGACTGCTCATACATTCTGCACATTATACTATTCCATTCAATGTGGTTTTGTGCCTGTTTTTCATCCAAGATACAGTATATAGTTAGTTCTGCCTGGCTGCATGCAGGACTACGTTCTTTTGTTTTTTCCTCCATCAACTACCATGATCACCTGCCCTCTCCTGATCTTTAGCTTTGAATCTTTGTATCGGTCTGTGTCTCTTGACTACTTTAGTTTGCCTCTTTAGTACCCTATTGCTTTGTTGTTGTTTTACTGTGAGATCTGGAGAGATATAAACTTGGTTATACCCTTCAAGATTGATTATATATATATGTATATATATATATATATATATATAATATATATATATATATATATATATATATATATTAGTATATTTTGGTAGCAGTCTTTCCTGTAGACATATATTATTAAATATGACCGAAAAAGTAAGATTAATAATTCTAACACGAATTTTCTCAATCTTTCGTACATTTCTTTTCACTGTTGGAGGTAATTCAAAAATCAATTCTCCAAAATTCATTTTTATTTCTAGTCTGACGCGACACGAGCGCGTTTCGTAAAACTTATTACATTTTCTTTGAAAATGTAAACATTTTCAACAAAAAACAAGTAAACAAACAAGAAAAGAAAATGTCTACATTTTCTTTGAAAATGTAATAAGTTTTACGAAACGCGCTCGTGTCGCGTCAGACTAGAAATAAAAATGAATTTTGGAGAATTGATTTTTGAATTACCTCCAACAGTGAAAAGAAATGTACGAAAGATTGAGAAAATTCGTGTTAGAATTATTAATCTTACTTTTTCGGTCGTATTTAATAATATATATATATATATATATATATATATATATATATATATATATATATATATATATATATATATATATATATATATATATATATATATATATACACACACACACATATACACACACACACACACCTATATCTATATCTTTCAAGATCTATATATATATACTCTACTGTGTATATTTTCTTTTTACAAGTAAAATATCTATAATTCCTTGGTAAGTATGCTTATTGGTTGTGTAGTATTTATGATATTCTATGCATTGGGAAAACACAATACAAAGCCAGGAGTTTAAAATAAAAAATCAATAATGGTCTAATGTTATAAACAGAATCAACAGGTGTTTTTCTTGCTAGAAATTAAAAATATATATATATAAATTACCCTAATCCTCCCTCAGTAACAACCAAACTTAAAATGCAGTGTGTTGCAGCAAAAGGGTTAAATTAATAACGTTATTAAGCGTAAGATTCAATTTAAAAAAAAAATTTGCTGTTGAAATTTAACCTGTGATACTTAGGAAAACATTTGCTTTTCTCCTTGTTACTGCATTTGTGGCAATTGTTAAAGAAATAGTGTCAATGTGTATTTAAGGCTTAAAGTTCAGGAAAGCTATAATATTTAAATATACGTATTGCACTTTGTGAAGAGCTATTGGTGGATACAGTGAATGACTGTTAAGTCAATGCAAAGAATTCCTAAAATTATCCCCCACCCCCTTCATACACAAGCTATTATTAATTTGTTTTTCAGCAGATCTCTTTGATGCAGCTGTTGTAGCATTTCAAGCTTCACATAGTAATTTCTTAAATACTGCTATACTACATATTTGTTTTGTAGAATACATACTATTATAGCTATATAGTTGGACTTTGAATGCAGCATGTTTCACATCACACTATAGTTTTATCAGGACAATGCTGGCAGAATAAAATTTTTACCAATATCTTTGCCCTTATTTCTTGATTTAAAACTGGTATATACTGAATACAATTCTAAAATCATTTGACTATGAACTTAAAAAAAAAAATGCATTACTTGGTGAAATGTGGGCCTGTGATTAGATCTCAGTTATGCTAATCTTCCTGTTACTCTAAACTTCTAGCAACACATAATGGATTGGTATTAATCACATATTTTCCAGGAATCTGTCCTATGTAAATAATGTAAAGTGTTCTGTGCAGAGAATATTTTTATATAGTGAGCCAAATAAAGCAGTTGTGTGTATGTCATGCTCTACTCAGAACAATTAAAATGTTGTATACAGTACTATATAAATAAAACTGATGCATATGGCACTTGTGTTGTTACTCAAAATTCTTTTCAAATATTAAAAAATTGGTTGAAAACGTTTTGAAAATTTTTGAGGAGAGTAATGCAGCAGCAGGAGTGTAACAGTAGTAAATCGAGCAGCAGAAGAGAAACTTAAATGAACCACTGGATAGCAGCAGCAATAATCAATGGAGCAGGGCACAAGACACAAAAAGATCTACTCATGGAAGGAAAACCTCTAAAGGATCTAGGAATAATGATGTCAGACAACCTAACATTTAGTGAGCATAAAAAAACTCTCGGCCAGGAAAATTAGATGGATTATAAGAACCATCAAAACCCACAACACAAAGTTCCTACCATTCAACTCACTTGTCCTGCCCCATCTTAAGAACTGCTCAATACTCACTCGTGCTGCCCCATTTTGAGAACTGCTTAATACTCACTTTCCCTTTCAAAGCAAGATAGATTTCTGAAATAGAGGGAATACAGAGAACCTATATTCCTACAATTGATACGATAAAGCACCTGAACTGTTGGGATTGTCTCAAAGCTCTCAAAATACTCCTTCTAGAAAGAGGGAGAGGTATCACATAATATACACATGGAAGATACTAGATGGCCAAGGCCAAAATTTGGACAGTAAAATAACAACATACTGGAGCGAAAGATATAGTAGGAAATGAAGAATAGACCCAGTGAAGAGTAGAGATGTCATAGGTGCAATCATGGAACACTATCATAGGTCCACAAAGTTGCTGGTACAAAAGTGGAAGTGTTCAAGTGAAAACTAGACACATTCTTGCAAGTAGTATTGAACCAACCACATTGAAGTGGATATGTGGGCTTGCAGGCCACGCCAAGCAACAGCCTGTTGGATTAAATTATCGTAAGAGAAACTTGACTCCAAGCTGGGCTTATTGAGTAGAACAACTCACAGACCCCATTCCAAATATATTCCAAGAGGCTATCAACAACTGTCAAAATAATAGTAAATACAGGTATTTAAAATCAACGAGTTGAATGTACTGAAACACCTTTCTCCGTGGGGGCCCTTAGTAACTTCACTACTTTATAAATGGATAATTAAGCCTTAGATCTCTCCCCAACAGGCCTCAGAAATCTAAACTAAGAATGGAGTGAATAACCTGGGAATGTGATGAGCATTTTGGGAAGAGTGCAAACAACCTAAAAATTACATTCAATTATTGTTGCAGTAGTAGCCAACAGGGCAGAGAATGAGGGAAACCCAGAAATAGGATAAAGAACCTCCCAAAACTATTTGGATAAAACTTTAAGCAAAAATAAATGAACAAAGGCTAGCCTTTTGATATGCCCCCACCAACACTACTGGTAACAGGGGCACCCAAGCATGGATTTGCCAAATAT
Source organism: Procambarus clarkii (assembly GCF_040958095.1). NCBI lineage: Eukaryota > Metazoa > Arthropoda > Malacostraca > Decapoda > Cambaridae > Procambarus > Procambarus clarkii. The sequence continues at coordinate 5,392,492 of NC_091242.1, read as the reverse complement.
CCACTTCCTGGGACAACAGGAGCAATGAATGATTGACTTTTGTAAAGGAAGAACCTCCTAAAAGTCACAAAAAACACAGGACCACCACTTTCCAATCACCCAAGTCAAGCTTCCATTCCCCCCATCCCATAACAAATCCTTATCCTGATCTGTTCCAAGTGCTATATAGTTGTAATGGCTTGATGCACTCTCTTGATAGTTCCCTTTCCTTCTCTTATCCAAGAAGAACAGCCGATTGACCACAAGCCAAATGAATTAGCTAGGACATCATACTACATCCAGGAAGTGGATTAAAGGGAGATGAATAATGCCAGCAAGATCTCAGATCCACAACAGGTACCGAAGTAAATGTTTTTGAGCCATGAATCTTATCTTGAGGTTATCTTGAGATGATATTGGGGCTTAGCATCCCAGCGGCCCAGTCCTCGATTAGGCCTCCTTTTTGTTACATACACCCCCAGGAAGCAGCCCGTAGTAGCTGTCTAACTCAAAGGTACCTATTTACTGTTAGATAACAGGGGCATCAGGGTGAAAGATTTTTTTTTTGCCCATTTGTCTCCGCCTCCACTGGGAATCGAACCAGGAACCTCAGGACTACGAATCCAAAGCGCTGTCCACTCAGCGCCCTGACTGGAATGGAATAAGACAAGAACTACACATATCAAATTCAAGATAGAGGGAACCAGAAATGCACCCTCAGGGAGCAGAGGAGGAATATTTGTACTGTACTAAAACTGTATCACTGGCCACCCCTACTTTTCCAGATATATTAACTTATAACCATAAAATGTGTGATATATGTAATGATGCAGCAAGCCTACACGATAGGATAATACAAATCATCATAGAGAGCAAGGAGACCTCGGCTGGATATTTGTCATGATGAAAGACCTACTGTCACAGAGATGGATTACTGCCAGGCATCAAAGTCCAAATGAAGTCTGATGTTATATGAGCTGTGTTTTTGGAGTGATTTCAGCTGGGAGAATCCCAGAATCTGTTTATGTAAAATGCCAAGGGTGTGCAAATATTTATAATGTCATGATATGATTAATTATATTAGTTGTTATAATTATATCTTCTAATTGTCTTATTCTAATTTTGATATTTATTGTGCCAATATATGTATTACAGCTCTAATGGTAAACCTCACTTTGTTTTTATTAAATACTGTATGACCTTTCAAATTATAAGTTAAATATCATTCATTTTATGCCTAAAATGTACATCTGATTTAGATTGCTAAAAACCTGTTTTGTCCAGCCAGTATTGTAAAGATCTGTATAAGTTTTTATGAATACAGTAATGTTTCCAGTTCTGTTAATGACATGTCTACGCGCTATGCTGTTATTACGACTTGTGTAGTTAATGTGTAGTTTTATAGTTGATAGTTAATGTACAGTACTGTACTTGAAAAGTACAAACTCACATCTCAAGTGAGTATGGAGTATACAATCAAAGGTAGAAGCCATAGGAATCCAACTGACAACTCCTACACAACAAATAAACCCCAGTTCTTGCACATTCATACCAAGAGGCAGGGAAGCTGGATGCATGGTAGACACGAAACCCTAACTGAAATAATCAGGTGAAGGAAAGTGAAAGAAATTGTGTATGACAGCCAGATACATGCACTTTTCTTGAACAGTGCTTCACTCTCTTTCTGTTAATTGAATCACCCCTCTAAATACTTCACCCCCTTATATATTGCTAACTCAAATAATTGTTAACAAAACCTAAACACTTTACCAAACCTATCTTAGGCCTACCTATATACAGATTTATAATATGAGTTACCTAAGGTTTCCCACAGTCGAGGAGGGAGGGAATTATCAAGGGAAAGCACCAAGCCATTTAGACTATATAGTACTTGGAAGCTATCAGAATAAGGATTTGGGATGGGGTGAGGGGGGTGGGGGAGAAGTAATGTAGCACAACCACTTGGACGGTCGGGGATTGAACGCCGACCTGCGTGAAGCGAGAGGAGGGAACCCACAACTCTCCTTAAGAGCAGGCCTCCATGATGGGAGCTGTGGGACACGAAAACTGACCGCAGTCTTGGGTTTCGTTTCCCTCAGGGTCGTCGGCCTGGGAAGGGGTCTTCGGCCTCTTCCCTTCGACCATGGCAAGGGTCCCTGCCATGACCGAAGGGCAACAGAAGCTGGTGCACACAAAATATGTGGGTTGCAAGCACATAAACATAATTGTGAAGACACAATAAAATAAACAAAACAATCTGGCTTCCGTGGAATAGAAGACCTCACGGAAAGTCAGCCCCACTTACCTGAAAATCTGTAGAGAGCCCAACAGAGACCACAGGGTGAATTATCCTTGTCACATCCAGCTGCAGAGTTTGATAATCAAAGACCGGAGAGTTGTGTTGATTTAGGGGTGACGAGACCGGAGAGTTTCCGGGTGATCTGACTGGGTGTATCACAGTCAGGTCGTGTTCTCCCCGTTCTCCCCTTCGGTCGTTTTCTTTGTTTCTGACGGTAACTTTTTTTTTTTGAGCTATATACAAGAGTTGTTACATTCTTGTACAGCTACTAGTACGCGTAGCGTTTCGGGCAGGTCCCTGGAAGTACCCATTTTACTGTTGAGTTAAACAGAGGCTACAGTTACGGATTTGCGCCCAGTAAATCCTCCCCGGTCAGGATACGAACCCATGACAAAGCGCTCGCGGAACGCCAGGCGAGTGTCTTACCACTACACCACGGAGACTAGTAAAGAGACTTTTATTTCAATGAGTCCTATGCTCTGCTGCACCTGTGCTTTCTGATGGGTTTTACCATAGTTAGTGTTAGATGAAGGTCACTCCAAACTCATCCTGTGGGCAATAATGGAAAAAATGTTACGGGGGCACATAATGGGCTCAAGAACTGAACCCAAAATTCATATATAGCTAATCAAGTTACAAAATGAGACAGTAGTTACAGATTATATATATATATATATATATATATATATATATATATATATATATATATATATATATATATATATATATATATATATATATATATATATATATATATATATGAGCACACTTGCTTATTAATAAACACGCAAGTTAGAAGTATAGAAACTTAGACACAAACACCCACCAGGGGACTTGAACCCTGGCCATCAAGATGGCAGGTACGCACTTATACCCACTGCACCATACTCAGAGCCCTAAAAGAAGTGGGAATTCTGGGGTATTTAACTCCCAGACAACCCCTCTTCTTCGCAGGGTGCATTCGCACCTCCACAGATCTCCAGTATCAGCTCTTGATACTGGTAATGGCTTAAAAGGGCCACCACTTACGGGCTATTCATGCCTGTGCCACCTTTTGGGTGGCTTAATCTTCATCAATCAATCAACCTCTTCTTCCAGGCAATGGTACAGTGAGGGGTACTTGACGTTTTCTATCAAGCCCTGTTATATGTGGGAGAACACATACAACAGATGTGTTATATGAAGGTCACTCCACATCCCATAATTCTGGGAGTTAAATACCCCAGAATTCCCACTTCTTTTAGAGCTCTGAGTATGGTGCAGTGGGTATAAATAAGTGTGTACCTGCCATCTTGATGGCCAGGGTTCAAGTCCCCTTCTTCTGGTGAGTGTGTTTGTGTCTAAAGTTTATATATATATATATATATATATATATATATATATATATATATATATATATATATATATATATATATATATATATATATATATATATATATATATATATATATATGTTGTTAAAGATTCGCTACCTGGAACAAAAAATTCCAAGTAGCACGGACTATAGTGAACTGCCTATATCAATAGTCTTTTTATAGCACAATTGGTACAAGAACTGGACCACAACAGTCTTTAAAATCGATGTGTGTGTATTTTTACAAATTCCACAAAATGTGTACCGACTGCTCCCTGTACACGAAGACAGCAATTTCAAGAATCGTGTCACCCGAAATACTCATGTAATGTTAACTTGATACATACAAATCGGTGCCACTGAGCTTATTGCTAGTCTAACCAATTTTAGTGTGCATGCTGGTATACCACTTTTTTATCCTTTTTTTTTATACAAGAGTTCTTACATTCTTGTAAAGCCACTAGCACGCTTAGCGTTTCGGGCAGGCTCTTCATCCTATTTTCTAGGAGGAGGCTGGGTTCCTAATCCCAGCCTCCTCCTAGAAATGTAACACAACATGGCCGAGACTCGTAGTAAGAGAACACATAATACAACATGGCCGAGACTCGTAGTAAGAGAACACATAATACAACATGGCCGAGACTCGTAGTAAGAGAACACATAACACAACATGGCCCAGACTAGTAGTAAGAGAACACATAATACAACATGGCCCAGACTAGTAGTAAGAGAACACATAACACAACATGGCCCAGACTAGTAGTAAGAGAACACATAATACAACATGGCCCAGACTAGTAGTAAGAGAACACATAACACAACATGGCCCAGACTAGTAGTAAGAGAACACATAACACAACATGGCCGAGACTAGCAGTAAGATAACATATAACACAACATGGCCGAGACTAGTAGTAAGAGAACATGTAACCGCTTGCAATATCTCTAGCTGGTAGCGGATGGTCTATTGATTACGTCGTTATGCAAGTTGTCAACAGATGGCGGGAGCTGTATAGCAGCTAGCTACCAGCCACCTCAACTCGCATACATTTACCACACTATATGTTGTTCCTTTACAAAACTCTCACAAAGTATCATACTATGGCTGAGTAGTTAGCCATTGTCTTGAATTATAAAATACGAACTAGGTGTCATAAAGCCACGCGCAGCCTAGTAAGGTAATCAGTAGGCTGCTCCGGTGGCCGGTCTGGGGGTTGGGGGTGGGGGGGGGGGGGGGGGGGGGTTGTCAACCTTCAACACATGTGAAATGTATATGTTTATCTCTCAGAATGTTCGGTAATATGTTTATTGTTTGTGATGTGTGTATATATGTATGAACACGTTGTACTGAACAGGGTGAGAATAGCTTGAGCTACCTCATCCCTTTGTGTGTATTTTACCTAGATTAACTTATTTCAATTTCAACACATACAACTCACCCCATTCACTTCAATACACTTTCCTGTCATCATGACCAATATAATTATGCAAATTTAAATACATAAAACCACTGTGTATATATCTAAAGTTTATTATCATTAATTATTTCAACTTTCTTAGTCATTTTATTTTTCAGTTTTTCCTTTTATTTTTAGTTTAATACATTTCCAATAAACAGTTTGCATATTATATGCAAGAATTAATTAGGTTATCAGTCTTTTTACAAAAGTTGTTATGGGTTTAGAAGCAGCCGTACAAGACTGTCACAAACCCTATTAGTCCACGGAGAGTCTGGTCCAGTGTAGTGAAGAGTCTGGTCCAGTGAGCAATCTGAGAGCAATAGTACACCAAGAACTTAAACAAAATCTTGTAGATCTGAGGCAAAGTGAAATCGACACCAGTAATTCCATCTATCATCATACTATCCTGCAAGAGGAGCCACACATCTATGGTTCATCCAATAAAATCAGCAGACTTCTAGATGTTACTACTGCTCGGCTTAGACTCGGTTAAAAGTATCTCTGGGAATTCTCATTATCTGCTGAAGTAGACCTGACCAAATGTAAACTGTGTCAACAAAATTATTCGCACACCTTCCGTCACTATGTGATGGAGTACGAAAAGATACGTGAATTCAGAGACAATTCTATAACCAATGTTCCAACGGTGTGTAAATATTTCATTCAAAATTATCTGCTACCAGAAATTTTAGCCAAATATCACCAGTTTGCAAACTGTAGGTAGTAACTAATATTGTAACCTATCCACCGCTGCCCACTGGATGGTGGGGGAGCGGTGTGCAGGACAAACATATCAACTGTGACACTAGCTCTCCACATATGTCAGTTGCTTAACTTAGAAACTGTACTTATGGTCGATCTTGAACCCATTGATGATGTGACGACTTATACTGCATTTTGTAACTAGCTCATCAAGATTGTAACTTGCTTAGCTATATGAATTGTGGGGTTCAGTCCCTGAGCCCATTATGTGCCTCCACTACCACTCCACATTATGTACTCTTTTCACTACCGCCCACAAGATGGGTATGGGGTGCATAATATATGAACTAAACTAACTCTAATCACAGCTGTTGATAGATTCAATTAAAATTCAAAAAGATTTATTAATAAAAGTCTGACATTTATAACTGAGTTAGTTTACACAAAATTACAGCACTGTAAATTACACGTTTCAAGCAACTTAACAATAAATCAAATATATTCTGCTGAATATCGAACATATTACAACACTAGAGATATAGAGCGTAACATTAAGTGGAGATAGTTATGCAACCTGTCCTCGGGAATAATATATACCTTCATGACCTCAAAATCTCCTACGGACAAAATAACATGTTCTATAAATATATATAACATGTTAATAGTGGTTAATGAACATTCAAGGTTTCTATTCGCGGGTCTCTCGGCTAGGCCAGGCTAGGCTAGGCCTTGAGAGGACGGGCTGAATAATCTTCATGTCATCACCACTGTCCAGGACCCCCGCGGGAACACAGAACCGTAACCACCACACGCCAAGATCAACACCCGTACCTCGTGCAACCTTCCTAAACTCCTTTACAGAAATGGTGCCGCGTGATGGTCATGGTGAGAGGGCAAGAGGATCCTCCAGCCGGAGTTTGGTCCTCCGCTGGTGGCTCCCCCACTCCCACATTCTCAAGGAAATCCTTTACACAAACTATAATGTTCCTCTGATCTCTGTTCCAGTGGCAACAGAAAACGGTTAAGTAGCACTATTTTGACCAGCTGCCCTCGATCACCTTGTGTTATGTTTAGGATCAACAACAGTCGCTACTTTATATCCCACTTTTATCAAGGAACTCTAAATCTGTCCTTTTGAACAGTACATGTTGCTGTGTGGCGGCCACCACCACACACACACAACCTGTCAGTCACCACCACACACTGTCAGCCACCACCACAACCTGCCAGCCACCACCACAACCACAACCTGCAACAAAATACACAGCCTCATCACTACAGGACATATAACCTACACATCACCAACCTCATCACCTACTGTAAGATAATACAACCTGCCCTCAACATCTCATCTATTCTCATCAGTATTTTGTATGTTGTGATCATATCTCCTCTGGTTTCTCTCTCCTAGGAGTTGTTAAACTGAACCAATATTCAAAGTCTAGTTCATTTTCTTCAGGAGCCAGTCATGCTGAAAACTTCTGGACTTTTTCAACTTTCTTCTTGTTTAACAAGATGAGGATTTCACATATGAGGAAGACAGCCCTCTCTCTCGTGTGTGTGTGTGTGTGTGTGTGTGTGTGTGTGTGTGTGTGTGTGTGTGTGTGTGTATTCACCTAGTTGTGCTTGCGGGGGTGGAGCTCTGCTCTTTCGGTCCGCCTCTCAACTGTCAATGAACTGCAACTAACTACTAATTTTTTTCACACACACCCAGGAAGCAGCTCCGTAGCAGCTGTCTAACTCCCAGGTACCTATTTACTGCTAGGTAAGAGAGGCATTAAGAGAGAAAGAAACCTTGCCCATTTGTTTCTGCCTGGGAATCGAACCCGGGCCACAGAATAACGAGCCTTGCGCGCTGTCCACTCAGCTACCAGATCCCCCAACCACACACTCCTGTGTGTGTGGGGGGGGGGGGACTTGATAAAACATGGTTGCATGGTTGAGTGCCAGTTCCTAAGCCCCATTCAAGCTATTGTTAAAAATGCAATTACTAACTTATTTACACTTAGAACCGTATACTAAGTTAGCTTCAACTAATTTATGTAACCCATTCTATTTGATTACAACTTTCACACCGAGGAGGTTGGTGTTAACCTCTGTAACTCAGCTCACTCCGCCCAGCTCAGGAATGTGTTGTTGCAAATCTGTTGAAATTTATTTTGTGCCTTCCGGGCGGAGGGAGTTCGATGCCTGAGCGTGACCCAACACCATCGGCTTCGGACCCCACCACATAGCTCTGCGCAACCAGGGGCCAGATTCACGAAGCAGTTACGCAAGCACTTACGAGTGCTGTCTCCTGTATCACCCTATGAACCTGTACATCTTTTCTCAATCTTTGGCGGCTTTGTTTACAATTATTAAACAGTTAATGAGCTCCGAAGCACCAGGAGGCTGTTTATAACAAAAACAACAGATGAATGGAAACTTTTCGAGTTACGACCCGCCAAATCGTTTAACAACCAGCTACCCATTTTACTGCTGGATAAAGAGGCTACAGTTAAGGATTGACGCCCAGTAAATCCTCCCCGGCCAGGATACGAACCCGGAGGAACGAGAGAGACCCTGTGCCTCTCTGGCTGCGTCATGTGACGGCGGGAAGCACAATAGGTTCTCACCAACATTTTAAAATATGTTTATCCTATTTGTTTTTAATGTTGTCTGGACACTGGAGACGCAACCAACCTGTTGTTGGTTGCGTCTCCACCACCTTGCGTCTCCGTCTCATCTGCCACCACCGGACTCGACAAACAATCCAAAATGTAAACTGATTTATACAGTGGGTATACGGTAGAGCGACGGTCTCGCTTCATGCAGGTCGGCGTTCAATCCCCGACCGTCTAAGTAGTTGGGCACTATTCCTTCCCCCCGTCCCACCTCAAATCCTTATCCTGACCCCTTCCCAGTGCTATATAGTCGTAATGCCTTGGTGCTTTCCCCCTATAATTCACAGTGGCTATACTGCAGTGTCTCGTCTATGTTAACCTGTTAGTCTGTTAGTCTTATAGCAGCTTGTTTTATCTTATATCTTTTAGTCTTATCTTATATTTTAGTCATATCAGACCGTTCAGGTAGTACTTATAGTAACAACGTCGATTATAGTACATATATTGACGTCATAGATAATTAAAAAGTAGAATTTTGTACTACTGAATTTACACAACCCGGAAAAGATTTTGTATTTATATTTTAATAAAACGTAACCTAACCATCTTAGGCCTAATACGCGCTATCTCAGGCCTAATATGGTACGTATCTGTGTTATAAGAGGCCTAGGGAATATTTGTTTGATTTTTAGCTTTATTTTCCCGAACTCTATAAAGTGAATAGTACAAAATGCTACTATCTAATTGCCAATTACGTCAATATATGTACGATGGTCCATAGTTACAATAAGTACTATCTATATAGGAGAATGGGTTGATGGATTGACATATACGTCGACTGACACGTTGGCAAGGAGGAGGCCTGGTCGACGACCGGGCCGCGGGGACGCTAAGCCCCGAAATCATCTTAATATAACCGGAAGGTAACCTCAAGGTATAGACCTTCCATCATGGGTGTATTGGGAACCACTTGAGTGTGGCAGGAGGACAACCGTTCTCTTCAACTGCCACAACGGTCAAAACACGCGGCATTAAAACGCACGACCCAAGACACCGGCCTCAAGATGTCGTGGAGTCACCGACATCACAGTCAACCAGTCGTGGAGACTGGACGTGAAGCTGATCACAGTCAACCAGTCGTGGAGACTGGACGTGAAGCTGATCACAGTCAACCAGTCGTGGAGACTGGACGTGAAGCTGACCACAGTCAACCAGTCGTGGAGACTGGACGTGAAGCTGATCACAGTCAACCAGTCGTGGAGACTGGACGTGAAGCTGACCACAGTCAACCAGTCGTGGAGACTGGACGTGAAGCTGATCACAGTCAACCAGTCGTGGAGACTGGACGTGAAGCTGATCACAGTCAACCAGTCGTGGAGACTGGACGTGAAGCTGCAACACAATGTACATGGTTCCTGCTCACTTCCCTCTCTCATGCTGCCTCCACAGACCTGTCACAACCTAACCTTCGAACGCAGGTTACGAACAGAACCAAACCGAACGGCTTGGCCTTCGACAAGCCGCTGGTTTCCTGTCCTCATCGAAGCCACTAGTGTTAGTGGCTCTGATGTAAATTAAAGTAACAATAACTAAAGAAAACTAGTATACACAGTATGCAGGAGAAAGAGAAGGTTCAGTACAGGAAGACAGGTGTTGTCATGCCACTGTGATCGATCACAGGACTATGGACGGTGAAGCACCGTATCTTGAGGTTATCTTGAGATGATTTCGGGGCTTTTTAGTGTCCCGCGGCCCGGTCCTCGACGAGGCCTCCACCCCCAGGAAGCAGCCCGTGACAGCTGACTAACACCCAGGTATCTATTTTACTGCTAGGTAACAGGGGCATAGGGTGAAAGAAACTCTGCCCATTGTTTCTCGCCGGCGCCTGAGATCGAACCCGGGACCACAGGATCACAAATCCAGCGTGCTGTCCGCTCGGCCGACCGGCTCCCGTATGAGGTCAGTGAATTTATATATTGCGATCATCACACAGTAATGATACGAGATCTTTTCATATCCTTCTCCGTATCAACCTACCCTGGCTCTGTGCCCAGGAGAGGCCACTTCAGATCGACAACCAGAGCTCAACTCCTTGGTGTTCTGAGACTGATGGGGGCCTACTGCCTCTGTGTACACGCGAGGAAGATAAAAAATAAGGAAGAGCGAACGGAGATAATCGAATCCTTAGGAAGGATTAATGAAGAGGAGTAATGAGGAAATATCGGCGAAGGATAATGTGATGAAACCCGCATCCCTGACTTACTCATGTATGCAGGTTCGATTCCATTGTATAGTCTTGAGATTTGATCACAGATTCATCGGTGTTGTGAGTTCATTGTAAAAACAGGAGTTATGATGCTACGTACAGCAAGGGCTACATGGCCTTGTCTTCCCTCACACTCTAATCTTGAGGTGAAATATCAACACGGAATGACGCGAACTGAATCAAAAATGGCAGTTGAAATAAGTTTGTATGAAATACTTGTAGAAATTGTAAATGGGAAGAAATAAGCAACAGGGAAACACTGGTGTAATGAAGGATGGCAGAGAAGGCTGTAGATTGACTTGAGAATGGTCCAGGACGGACCGAAACGTCGTCGTCCCTTCACCTTCTAGTGTGTGGTCTGGTCAACAAGGCTGTAGATGTGAGATGGTGGGCTGCATAGTGGCTAACGACGACGTATTTACGGTGCTAACTGATGTGTGCTGACCTCACCTGGCCTCGAGCAGGGACACTCCTCTACATTCTATGAACATGCGTTTAAACTCCAGCAGTTTGGGCACATTAAAACTCTCCCCAGTGGGCGTTTAATCTCTACATTATCTTTAGACCATTGTTCTTCCTACACCCACCTGGTGTCATCCATCAGACTCTGGTAATCATCTATGTTGCGCTTTATTTAATGCTGTCCCACTTAAATATTCCTTCAGGAAACCTTTCGTGTCTTGCGGCACTGTTAAGAGACCCACAGAAGTAAAGCCCAGGCGAGGACTGTAGCCCTAAGGATGCTACAGCAGCACTGTAGCACTGTAGCCCTGAGACGATGCTCCCGTTGTCTGTGTTGGAAGCTTTGTGCTTCAGCTTTACTAAGTCTCAACTATGTTAACTACTGACTTTCCCAGGATGAACCCACAACAATTGCAAAAGCCTCGTGTTCCTATTTCACCGAGAGATGAACAGAGGCATGGGGTAGAAGGAAACATACCCAACCGTTTCTGCCCTACCCGGGGATTGAACCCGGGTCCATCGGTTGTGGATCGGGGACATAGACCTTGAGTTGTGTTTTAAGTTTGGGTGAATGTAAACAGGAGCTGCCTTGTATGGGTCAATAGGTCCTGTGCAGTTTCCTTGATTCTTATGTTCTTACGAGATGGGTCTTGACCAATGGCCTGTGGTCACACGGCCATACTGTAGGTTGATTATGTAGTGGTGGTGGTTGGGCAGCGAGGAGGAGCACTGGCCTCGGCTCGATCCCTCACACCTGCCCTAGTCGTCCTGGTTTCGTGTCATCTCCATACGGGCTTCAGAACACGGTACCGCTTGTCCTAGTTTTCACACGGTGATATATGTGAGAAGCCTGGCTGTTTAGCTGACATAAACCTTGACCTGACGCAAGTGCTGGTAGGGAGAGAGGGACACCCCAGGTACACTACGCTGTGCGTGTTAGCGGCTTTGCAAGAGTGTAAGAACACCAGTATTATCTATTGTCACAACCCATGTACTTTCTTGTATATACATAAATACAAAATAAGCACCAAGCATGACATAAAGAGCCGTCAATGTGTTTCTCAGCTGTCTATACAAGCAACACGACCTGTCTATACAAGCAACACGACCTGTCTATACAAGCAACACGACCTGTCTATACAAGCAACACGACCTGTCTATACAAGCAACACGACCTGTCTATACAAGCAACACGACCTGTCTATACAAGCAACACGACCTGTCTATACAAGCAACACGACCTGTCTATACAAGCAACACGACCTGTCTATACAAGCAACACGACCTGTCTGTACAAGCAACACGACCTGTCTATACAAGCAACACGACCTGTCTATACAAGCAACACGACCTGTCTATACAAGCAACACGACCTGTCTATACAAGCAACACGACCTGTCTATACAAGGTGTCTGTATAACAGTAACGGTCCAGGCAGAAGTTGGCACACTTTCTTTCACCTCATGCCTTTGCCCTCATAGCACTAAATATGGGGGTTAGCTATTGCTAGGGTGCAGCCTAGGAATGTGTGTGTACTCACCTAGTTGTGCTTATTGAGTTGAGCTCTGGCTCTTTGGTCCCGCCTCTCAACTGTCAATCAACTGGAGTACAGATTTCTGAGCCTACTGGACTCTATCATATCTACATTTGAAACTGTGTATGGAGTCAGCCTCCACCACATCACTTCCTAATGCATTCCATTTGTTAACTACTCTGACACTGACATAATTATTTCTAATGTCTCTGTGGCTCATCTGGGTACTAAGTTTCCACATGTGTCCCCTTGTTCGTGTTCCACCCGTGCCAAAGAGTTTGTCTTTGTCCATCCCGTCAATTTCCCTGAGAATTTTTTTTGGTGGTTATCATGTCTTCACCTACTCTTCTGTCTTCTAGGGTCGTGAGGTTTAGGTCCCGTAGCCTTTTTTCGTAGCTCATACCTCTCAGTTCTGGGACTAGTCTGGTGGCATACCTCTGAATCTTCTCTAACTTTTTCTTGTGGTCAACTAAGTATCATTCCTGTATGATAATATAGAAATGATTAATAAACGTATGATTCCTTCTGAAGACGTATTAATACGAAAGTACTTAAGGAAATTCCTATTTCAATTCTTCCTCCGTGCTCTGACACTGTCACATTTTTTATCGCGTGTTAATTATCATGAATAAAATTCTGAATAAAAACACTTGTATAATAGACAAAACCCAAGATGTAAGAAGGTTACAAATTCTTGAAGCAATCCACATAAGAATAGAACAACCTACCATGAACACCCAAATCACGGAACTATTTACTCTACCCACCATGAGAGTAAGAACAAGACCAGAATATAACGATGCCAACACAGATGACACTGCTCAACATAATAGGCCTATTACACCCGATTAATCTTTGTATGTGCTTCGTCCCGTATTTATCCCCTTGTCTTTTCCTTTATTCTACTTGTTTTATCACCTGACCCCATACTGGTATAAATCTAACGAGATCTGTAATTTCTTATCACTTGAGAATGAACCATGGAGGTTCGAAACGTTGTGCAATTGTATAATAAGTGTAATACATTCTATAGTAATTCACTTTTTTTCTTCACCTTGAAAAACGAACATGAGTTTTGGAGAACTCCTCTTTCAACTAAACCCTGATGCTAGAATAATAGAGGGATAGAAGCCCTAAACCAGAAGATAGTAAATACTGAATATGCGGTCATATTCAATGAGACATGTTTAAAAGAAAACCACCTGCCAGTATACACTAATATATATATATATATATATATATATATATATATATATATATATATATATATATATATATATATATATATATATATATATATATAATATACACACATACCAAAAGAATAGGGGTGGTAGGAGAAGAAAATATCAGTGTTTAGTGAGGATCCACAAGGTCTTCTCTGAGTACTCTTTATTTTCTTCTCCGAGGCTATGGGTCGCTACACTTGCACCAGAGGTGGTACCCCTATATAATATATATATGTATATATTTATATATTTGTATATGTGTGTGTGTGTGTGTAAGATTTAGCATTAAATAGTTGAAGAGAAGCCTGGTAGAGACAGGACGCGCGGGGGCGGTCGGGACACGTCTTGAATGCCCAGATTGATCGGTTGCTGCCTTCTCCGTTTCATCTGAAAATCCATCAGTGGTTAGAAATTGACCCATAACACCCAATTGTGACCGCGTAGATCTGCGCCACTTGGCCCTAAGTCAAGTGGACTGCAGGATTAGTTTTGCCGCCAAATCTCAGTACTGAATCCCACCAAAACCTCATCTTGGCGGGCAAACTTCAATTTTCCCGCCTTAACGAGCATGATGGACACGGCGCTCCGCCTCTCAACACATTTTCACAATGGATCAACAACTTCTTATTACACCGGTACTCTCTTCTTCTCGTTCTCGTCATATACAAGCAGAAATTAACGTGACATACGACGATGCTTATGAGCGAAATGTTTGCTTCGATAGTGACGTTCAAAAATATGGTGTCACTAAACTGATGGTGAAATATGAATATTTTTGAGGAATTTGAGAGCCGTGGTTGCAACGATGCATTTTGGAATGTGTGGGTCATTGTGGGGTGGCCAAGATGAGACCTGATGAGCGTTGATATGAGACGAGGAGGACACCACGACTTCCCTCAGGACTTTGCCCGATAGTCAAAGTTGGGTGTCACTACATTCCGTCGACTTTCCTCTCTCCTGGAGGCAACTAACCCATGTTAAACGCCAGAATCACGTTACGCCTTAATAATTTGATATATATTCAACTTGCATTAAATTATAAATATAAAATAATGGTTTTGCAAGACACAGGCAAGATGGTGGACTGAGAGTTTTGGAGAAATGTATAATTTTCGAGGTGTTGGCAGCGTGGTTGGTGATCCCAAGCGGAGATTGAGAAGCCACCGCTTGACGCACGACGCGCCTCCCGCCAGATGGGGACACCAACCTATTGTTTATATCTCAAAACATCTCACATTTTACCTTTAATAGCCTACACAAAATACAAAATATTAAATATCCACCCAGGTAATGATTAATAATATTTGTACCGTAAATTCGTGTAATCGTTTCACTTTTTTATATAAAAATTTGAAACTGAAAGTTATAACTGATATTTAAAATACATGTAAAAATGTAATTCACCTGCTGGTACAAAGCATAACAGGCAATAAAATTTGATTATACCGCTGAACTAACATTTCATGACAAATAAATGTCCCGCTTCATTTCCTGATAGCTGCCCAATCTGCAGTAATTATATATGTATATATGTATGCACACTCCACACATATACACACACAAATATATATATATATATATATATATATATATATATATATATATATTTATATATATATATATATATATATATATATATATATATATATATATATATATATATATAAATATATGACATCTTCCCAGATGTCAAGACTGTCCATACCTCAGTGAAGGTGCAGGAGACCATCAGGGAGGCCCTGGAGATGACATATATATATATATATATATATATATATATATATATATATATATATATATATATATATATATATATATATATATATATACATATATATATATATATATATATATATATATATATATACATATATATATATACATATATATATATATATATATATATATATATATATATATATATATATATATATATATATATATATATATATATATATATATATATATATATGTTGACATTTACAACTACAACTGGCGGGCACGTGCCCAACATTGCCGGGTCTGGGTCGGCATCATTTAAACGAGAACAGTGTGGCCAGGTCATATATTGAACCCCCATGAAGATTCCATGGATTTATTACCCTAAGGATGAAAAATAATCTCTTGCTTTGTGTCTTACATTGTTGCTTGTTAAGCTTGGGATTGTTGGAGTGGTCACGAGACGAGAGTGGTTGGAGGGATGGCAGGACAGGTGGGCGGAGTGGCAGAGGAACAGCATTCCTCATAATCATAATAGTCAAAGGCCTTAAAGACATATTTATCAGCATTAGCTAATTATGTGAATAGAATATTCACATAATTATCACATATTCTATTCACATTATGTGAATAGAATATTCACATAATTCGGGTGAGATGAGGCAGCTGAACCAATTATGTGCCTTTGTAACCCTTTTCACCACCGCCCACGGGATGGGTATAGGGTGCATAATAATAAAATAAATTAAATGAAAATGAATGAGTTTGAAGAAAGCATCCAGTTTGATTTTACTGACTCTGCTTAAGGCCTATAAACCTTTACAGGGTTATTAAGGCCACCGCAATACTGACCAACCAACAAGTATCCTTTACTCCTCAATATAGTCCACGACCAAGATTGATTGATGACTGATAAAGATTAAGCCACCCAAGAGGTGGCACGGGCATGAATAGCCCGTAATAATCTCTCTCACGTTGTTGTTGTTTTAGATTCAGCTACTTAGAACAAAAGTTCCAAAGTAGCACGGGCTATGGTGAGCCCGCAGTGTATAATCTCTCACATATATGCACACACCGCGTCACCGGAGCTATGATCCATGAGAGTAAGAACAAGACCGGAACATAACGATGCCATCACAGAATACACTGCTTAACAGCTTAACATAATAGGCCTATTACACCCGATTAATCTTTGTGTGTGCTTCGTCCCCTATTTATCCCCTTGCTTTTTCCTTTATTCTACATGTTTTCTCACCTGACCCCGTACTCATATATATATATATATATACTGTATATATATATATATATATATATATATATATATATATATATATATATATATATATATATATATATATATATATATATATATATATATATATATATATATTTCTGAAGATGTATTATTAAATACGAAAGTACTTAAGGAAATTCCTGTTTCAATTCTTCCTCCGTGGTCTGACAGTCATATATATATATATATATATATATATATATATATATATATATATATATATATATATATATATATATATATATATATATATATATATATATATACCTGTCAATATCATGCATCAGGTGATGGAGGTGAGTTATTAATGCATTTGTCATAGATTGGTCGATTCCGTAAGGAAAATGACGCATTAGGAGTGAGGACGCGTTGCTGGCGAATGTGTTGTTCGGGGCCAAAAAAGGAGGAGCAAGATCCCGGGGTTCGAATCCCATGGTGTGAAAGAAGCATTTGGGCAACGTTTCCTTTTACGTGATACGCATGTTCACTTACCTAGTAAATATGAAGCTTAGAGTCAGGTTCAAGTATGTTTATTGAGACAAGAAATACATCTCAAAGGGATAGAGTAGCTTAGGCTATTTCCACCCTCTGTAGAGTCAGACAACTGTTGTGGGTTGCATCATGGGGAAGGGTTTCCTCTACCCGACTATGGAAGACCAATAAGGTAAGCCATAACGGTGGTCCCATGTATTAGATTACCTGTCATTAGATTAGCGCGCCATATTGGATATGTATTAATATTTATGGCGCTTACGCTCATTAGCTAATCTAAAACAGTCACACAGGTAGTTAATTGCTTGAGACAACACCTGTACAGTTACCTGTCCGTGTAAGCAGGTAACGCCAAGTCTAATCACTTTATGCTCAAGGTAATTCATTTTCCCGCGCAAAGATGCCGCCATCTTCGCTAATTATGGCGGGAAAGCTATGCCATCAGAGAACAGTCACCAACCCTAAATTGGCGCTGATGCATACAAAAGTGGTTTTAACGTCGTTACAAGCTAACAGTTTAATGGGCAAATGGGCAATGAAACGGAGACTTGGCGAACGGTAGTCTCCATGCCTTTACCTTCATTAGCTCACTAATTACTCCACAAACTTGAAGACTGCATTCGATACTTGGCCTCCAACCCTGACTTAAGCTTCACCCATCACAAGGAAACAAACGCCACTCAACTCAACATGCAACAGATGCCCGGAAACAATACAGAATACAAAACTACCCATATACAGGCGACATATACGGTGTATAATGTATATACACCGAGAGATGTATATCCTACTTCCCGAAGTATAAACAAAACGATTTATTTAGTCCTGGACGACGTTTAGAACTAAATATTCTTGCTGGTTGGTCACTAAACAACTGTGGCGGCAACCCTCCCGAGGGTGATAGGCCTTGTCCAACACCAGGCGAAGCAGGTGTGTAAGGAGTGTTGGAACACCAGGCGAGGCAGGTGTGTGAGTGTAGCAACACCAGGCGAGGCAGGTGTGTGAGTGTAGCAACACCAGGCGAGGCAGGTGTGTGAGGAGTGTAGCCACACCAGGCGAGGCAGGTGTGTAAGGAGTGTAGCAACACCAGGCGAGGCAGGTGTGTGAGGAGTGTAGCCACACCAGGCGAGGCAGGTGTGTAAGGAGTGTAGCAACACCAGGCGAGGCAGGTGTGTGAGGAGTGTAGCCACACCAGGCGAGGCAGGTGTGTGGATGAAGGACCGTCCGAACGCAGGAGGCCTGACGGAAGTCGGGGCCAGGTAAGAGCCACCTGGGAAAAATCTGGATAATTACCCCTGACACAAAAGAGTGCCCAGAACGCGGACCAACAACACAGCGTCTCCGAGGTGCGAGGCCGCGCGTAAACAACTCTCTTGATCAAGAAACACGTCAGAGAACGCACCGCTGACGGGTCAAAATGAATAAGTTATCCATATATAACTATTAGAGTTATAATAGATAACATTATCTATTATCTTATGTTATAATAGATACCATAAGGGTCATGAAGGAAAATGGACGGCCGAGAAATGGGTAATTAATGGTAGAGCTAAGAAATGGGGGAGCCAAGTAATGGGAGAACCAAGAAATAGGTAAGTAATAGGAGACCCAAGAAATGGGCATGTAATAGGATGGTGACGCAGGTAGATGACCAAGGATAAGTTGTTATACCATTATGTAGTGACAGGGGGGATGAAATTATCCTGGCGACCACCCATCCAGTTGCTGACCAGACCCAACGGTGCTTAACCTGACTAACCAACTAATGAGACCAATGCTTACTTCTCTAAGCTTAATTCTTACTATTAGGCTTACTTCTCTACCCCTTCCCCCCTCACAGCGTCTCCATGGCAACACCCCTCACCCCGTTTTCTCTGCCACTCCGTAAGAAATGCGACTGTTTTCATTATCCAGAAACGTACAAACTCGAGCAATCCAACTAATCTCTTTGAGTCCGATGCATAGAAAACGCGGATATTTGTGAGCTGTTATTTTTTTATCATAGTAGGTTACATTTGTAACGTTATCTTGAGATGATTTCGGGGCTTTTAGTCCCCGCGGCCCGGTCCTCGACCAGGCCTCCACCCCCAGGAAGCAGCCCGTGGCAGCTGACTAACACCCAGGTACCTATTTTACTGTTAGGTAACAGGGGCATAGGGTGAAAGAAACTCTGCCCATTGTTTCTCGCCGGCGCCCGGGATCGACCCCGGGACCACAGGATCATAAGCCCAGCGTGCTGTCCGCTCGGCCGACCGGCTCCCATGACCGACCTAACGTTGGTCGCCATAACGTTAAAAAACGCGACCCATTAGTTAAGAGGACGGGTTGTACTGGATAGTTACAGCTTGTTATCTGTAACTATCCAGTGGCAAGTGCAAATAAATGATTAACAATTAATAAAAAATTACAAAATAATAGGACCTGCCTCGTATAGGCCAATAGGCCCTCTGCAGTTACCTTTATTCTTATGTTATTAAATAAAGCATAATCTCTACAAATGTGAACAGTAAAGATAAAAAACATTATTAACGTATACCAACGGATGAAAGAGGATATTAATAAGATAAATATACTAAACGAAACAATGGATATAAATTGGATAAGTGTAGATTCAGGAACGACCTGGGTAAATACTGGTTTGAATAAAAGGTGGTTGATCTATGAAATAAATTACCGCGTAATATGATTTACGTGGGTTCCCTTGACTGTTTCAAGCGTAGGTTAGACATGTATATGATTGTGTTTGGGGTAGACAAGTAGATATAAACATAAAGTAGATATAAAGATATAAACATAAAGTTGATATAAAGTAGATACAAAGATTTGGGGTAGATATAAACATGAGCGTCTTCGTATAGACCAACTGGGGCACTTGTATTTATTCTGCTGTTCTTACCTTTCAAGTAAATAATTAATAAATAAGGAAATTAAAATAAACTGAGTACACGTAACGAGGCAAAAATGTCAAATATTGACAGTGTAATCCTTCTAAAAAAACTAACAGAAAAATAACATAAAAATATAAGCAAAACACGTAAATATGTGTAAGGATATTCTGTTCCTCCTCCTCATATTCCTTCCCCCAGGCACGTGGTGGGTAGAGGACACAAATTGGACTGGGGACTGCTAAAAGGCAGCTCAAAGGCAGCCACATAAACAAATAAGGGCGGCATAGCTACTCATAAGAGACTCTCCCGCCTCATCCCATTTTCTGTTACAGCCAGAATATTGCAGAATGAGCAGGAGGGTGACTCTTGGTTGTGTGAGAGCTGACAGTGTCACCCCACAACACCTGCAGGTGACAGTGTCACACACAACACCTGTAGGTGACAGTGTCACAGACAACACCTGCAGGTGACAGTGTCACCCACAACACCTGCAGGTGGGATGACAGCCCGTTGTCAGTTGGTGAAAACAAATTGTTAGCTGGAGATGTTAGCCACGTTGTGAGGGGAATGGAGGCCCTTCAACCCTTCGAAAGGTTGAAGATTCAACCCTTTGTGAGGTTCGAACCCTCACCACGGCCCTTGTGGATTTGTTCACTGGAGGCCTTATATTAAAGAACGTCAGAGGAGGTCTATAAGTTGTTCCAGAGTCATATTTACAAAAAACATGATATAAGTGAATCATCTATAGTAAGCCTAGGGCGCCTAACAGCTGGGTGGACAGCGCTTCGGATTCGTAGTCCTGAGGTTCCGGGTTCGATCCCCGGTGGAGTCGGAGACAAATGAGTAGAGGATGAGTCACAATAACGTGGCTAAAGTAAGTTGACCAGACCAGACACTAGAAGGTGACACAATCGACTTGAGAATGGTCCAAGACGGACCGAAACGTCGTCGTCCCTTCACCTTCTAGTGTGTGGTCTGGTCAAATGGGTAGTTTCTTTCACCCTGATGCCCCTGCTACCTTGTAGTAAATATGTACCTGGGAGTTAAACAGCTGCTACGGGCTGTATCCTGGGGGTGTGTAACAAAAAGGAGGCCTGGTCGAGGACCGGGCCACGGGGACGCTAAGCCCCGAAATCTTCTCAAGATAACCTCAAGATATCTTCCTCCATCTGTCTCCACCTCGTTCCATTCCCCCATTCTCACATTAAAGTGTTTCCTGTCATCTGCCTCTCTAGCTTCCATCCACGTTCCCTCGTTCTGCTGTTACTCATTCTCAACATTCAAGATTTTCCACCTAGTTAATTTCACAATGCATCGCGTGCCATGGTGTTGCTCTGTCCCTTCTCTTCCTACCGTCGGAGGGTCCAGTTTTACCAGCATCTTCTCGTAGCCCTTCTGAGTTCTGGGTCCCGCCTCAAAGTGATCTTATTAGATTTTTTAAAGTTTTTTGTTATACTTATTTAAGTGAGGGTTGATTAATCGAGTACATTCACGTAGGTAGTCCACGTATTCTTAATTAATTATTATTAATTAATTGTGTAGGATCCTGAGGGCTATTCTCATATTTATCCCATTTACATATGCCGGTGATGTTATTCCGTTTGCATGTGATTCAGGAGTAAGGTTCAGGTGTTATGTTAACTACTTGTGAAATTAAAAAAACTGGTCTCTCTATGTAGTGTCTATTGGGTCAACACTCTCCTGTCTTCTGGCCTTATTTTCATCACTTTGCATTTACTGGTATTAAAGTTAATTAGCCACTTTTCAGACCAACTCCTCGGTCTTTCTGGACTAGGCGGCAGCTTAACTAGTTCTTAGGTTTTATCTTTAGTAATTGAATTATATAATGTAATATATTTACGATGTTAATATAAATATATCAACCCATCCTCCTGTTTAGATAGTATCTATTGTGACAGTCGTCAATAGTCACGAATTCGTACATTCTTAGCTTTTGGATAGTAGTATACTGACTAGTAGGGATTTATTTTATAATAAATGAAGCTAAAACACAAACTTAAATCATCCTAGGCCTAGTATAGCACACATATGTACTATATTAGGCCTCAGATATCGTGTATTAGGCCTAGGAAAGTTAGGATAGGTTAGTTTGTCAAAGCAACACAAATAAAAAATAGTTTTTCCGGTATGTCCGACTCAATAATTCAGATTTCTACTTTCTAATTTCGCTGTACGTCGGTATATATACTGTGGTCCTCATCGTTACTGTAAGTACTACCAAAGCAGGCGGATGGGCTGAAATATATATATATATATATATATATATATATATATATATATATATATATATATATATATATATATATATATATATATATATATATATATGTGTGTGTGTGTGTGTGTGTTAAGATGAAAAATAAAAAATTCCATGAATTGGTACTTATAATAGCGACACCACCGGTCGAGCCGGTCGGCCGAGCGGACAGCACACTGTACTTGTGATCCTGTGGTCCTGGGTTCGATTCCTGGCGCCGGCGAGAAACAATGGGCAGAGTTTCTTTCACCCTATGCCCCTGTTACCTAGCAGTAAAATAGGTAGCTGGGTGTTAGTCAGCTGTCACGGGCTGCTTCCTGGGGGTGGAGGCCTGGTCGAGGACCGGGCCGCGGGGACACTAAAGCCCCGAAATCATCTCAAGATAACCACTCTTGTTTAAATTAGAGGTCAACTATCTGTTAATGATCGCTGCCACAAACAGTCTCAACCACTAGACATCACTAAGAGTTACGGAGGAAGAAAACTGTTAAAGAAGAAAAAGGATTAACAGCCACAGGAAAACACCAAGGCAGGATTTTTGCCGCTCCATCCTACCACGGGGACAACAGGCAGAAAACGGCAAGATATCCTCCAATCCGGGGCTCATCCCCTGGCAACACGACTGGCAAATCACATTTCTCACATTCTAGACCATGGGGGAGGGGGGGGGAGGGAGTATATACAAATATACAAAAATATAATATACATTGCAGAAACAATGGTTGTTATTATACTGTACAGAAGACTGATGATCCTGGGCAGTTGGTTGTCTGCTCAGCGCGGCCTCCTAAGGTTTCCCAACATCAAGAAAACGGTCTATATAAAGTGTCCTCTCTTAATCTACCAGAGGACCCAAAACAGAAAACGGTACGTCACTTTCCCGATCCGCTTACATTTTCTAGTATGCCAATTATGTAATTGTCTTATGTAACGCAAACGATCGAAATGCGACGGTCTTTGTAAGAGGAAAGGTTGGTCTGCTTAATAAGTTAAACCTGACTTATTAGTTAACCACTAGCTGTACCCGGCCATGCGTTGCTGTGGCTCAGCAACGCATGTGCATTAAGTTAATACAAATTATATAAAATATAATACAAATTATGACTTATAGCTTGGGCTATAGGAGTGGTTACGATTTTGTGGAAAAGTAAGATGACTGGCATGACTCAGCAACGCATGTGCATTAAGTTAATACAAATTATATAAAATATAATACAAATTATATGACTTACAGCTTGGGCTATAGGAGTGGTTACGATATTTGTGGAAAAGTAAGATGACTGGCGAGTAGCGACCATGCCCCCGGCAGCAGGCCCCATCGGCCTTGAACCCCTCATCACCATCACACACTGGACGGAGGAGCAACAATCCGCGGACCCTCCTGGAGGCGACCAGGGAGGGGAAGGAGTGACCGGGGCGTGTAGTGTACCGTGAGATAGTCCTCGAGCCGCCCCCTGGCCACCCCTTTGACCTGGAGCCCATGAAAGGCCGCGCTGCTAATAAGGTTTGGAGCCAAGCTAGGGCGTGGCCACGGAGCGGAAACTGGTGGTCGCCGCTACACAAATTGGACCCGTGGGTAGATCGTCTGTCCCAGCCAGGGTATGCCACGCTCTGTTTCTCCACGCTCCCGCTCAGTGTAGCCTCCACTGCTTAATGGACCTGCAACGGGTTTTCTCGATACTCGCATCACTCCCGAGAAACACATGGGTGCTAAGTTAAATTTAAACGGTTCAATAGAATATTTATGTTTCGGGTTAGTTCTTGTCTGTTTCGATTTTAATACTTTATTTCCATTTAATACATTTGGAAGATATCTCAAGGTGGTCCATACTATAGCCTGTACACACACACACACACACACACACACACACACACACACACACACACACACACACACACACACACACAGCACCACCTGGAGCAGTCTTGCGAGGCTCCCAAATGCACTTATATATTCTCTTCCATCACACAATGTTCTATATTTATTTTATTTTTTCAACGTAATTACACAACACGGTGAGAACATTGGTATCGTGGAATATTGACATGTTAATGGTCACAGCAGGTCTCAAGTGTCTAATATGACCTATACTATACTTTACTCGCCGTGACCCTAAAGGTCACGGCTACTAAAGTCTACGGATATTCGCGTGATATTTTAATGAGGTGATGTAAGAAATATTTATCAGTTGAAGTTTTCACATTTTCACAATTTCATCACCGTTTACAAAGTGATTTCATCAGCCACGAGTAAATGTGTGTACTTAAGAGAGAAAACTCTCATGAAGGTATCGTGCTGCTATCTTTTGTTTTAATATACAACTCTGTGATATTGGCTGAAGCGATCACAAGGACTGGTCGCTTCAACGACGGCCTCGCTTTCTTGCAGGTCGACAAGGGTCAAAGTGATTGTGCACTGTTTCTTTACCTCGTTAGTTCATCCCAGTTCCTCTCCTCTCATCCTATACCTTCCATGTGCTATGTAGTCACACTTGAATGGCGTTTTCTCCTCAAAACCTTATGTGTCCTCTGGTCTCGAATGGAGACCAACATAGACCTGTAGACGCCCAAGATCACACACCATCCAACAGTCAATTTAAGGTCCTCAACACCCCGTTTTCTTTAACGGTATACCGTGAATGCGTCTTGTATTCCGCTTCTGTATTAACTGCCTTATTCAGTCCATGCCCAGGAAGATGGAATATATCTTAATTAAACGCTAATGTTTATTATTGCAAACAATAATTTATCAAGAAAACTTCCCGTACTAGCTTCCAGTTCCACAAGAAACCTTGTAGTACCACATCAATATTTAATATATCTTTAATACAATTCCTATTTAATTGTTTAATTTAATTTTAGATAACTGGAAGCCATTTTCTATAACACAAATACTGGCACCAGAAGTGTAGGGTACGAAATGTGCAGCACTTAAGAGACCTCCAAGTCTGGAATTCCAATGTGACGAGACATGTGGAATTCAAGTCTCTGGCGAAGCAGCTGATTGTGGCCCTTCTGACCCTCAGGGTCCCCTAGCACTCCTAACCCTCAGGGGCCCCCTAGCACTCCTGACCCTCAGGGCCCCCTAGCACTCCTGACCCTCAGGGCCCCCCTAGCACTCCTGACCCTCAGGGCCCCCCTAGCACTCCTGACCCTCAGGGCCCCCTAGCACTCCTGACCCTCAGGGCCCCCCTAGCACTCCTGACCCTCAGGGCCCCCCTAGCACTCCTGACCCTCAGGGGCCCCCTAGCACTCCTGACCCTCAGGGCCCCCCTAGCACTCCTGACCCTCAGGGGCCCCCTAGCACTCCTGACCCTCAGGGGCCCCCTAGCACTCCTGACCCTCAGGGCCCCCCTAGCACTCCTGACCCTCAGGGGCCCCCTAACACTCCTGAGACGACTGATTAAATCTCCGCATCCCAACTAGAAATTGTTTACTATATATTCTGTAGGTGTGGTGGAGGAAGAGGACAGGTGTGGTGAAGGGAGAGGACAGGTGTGGTGGAGGGAGAGGACAGGTGTGGTGGTGGGAGAGGACAGGTGTGGTGGTGGGAGAGGACAGGTGTGGTGGAGACAGAAGGACGGGAGATACACGATACTAGGATCAAGTAGTGAACGTGTCGAAGGGGAGTTATAAGAGGACAGGGTGATAACATAGTGTGAGAGGATAGGGAGATAACAGTGTAAGAGGATAGGGTGATAAGATAGCATGAGAGGATAGGGTAATAAGATAGTATGAGAGGATAGGGGGACGTGATGGAGTAGATATGACGAGCCCCGCGAGGGCAAAAGCAGGAAGTAAAGAGTTGAGACAAAGAACATATAGATCTTAAGACTAACTTAAGGGGGGTTAATACGCTATAGATGAAACTTAAAAGCTTCATAGACAGGTAGAAGGGGGGGGGGGAGAAGGGAAGACGGGAGTGACAGGTGTATAGAAGAAGTCGCTGCTGTGTCTCAGCTTGGAAAAATAGCAGTGAAATGAGCAGCAGGAGTGAATAGGGCACATTTCTTCGGGTAAATTCGGTTAGCAGCGGTAATGCACTTCATTCCCCGACTTACGGTGGAAGGCTGCGAGCCGCGCGCCTCTCACGGGGAGCGGGAAGGTGCTGGTGGAGCGGCCCGCGTTGGCCTCCTAACTTAGCGATCACGTATTTACATCACTGTATTCAAGCCGATTATCTCCCAGCTCCGCATGTCATTACCAGCTTCCCCTCACGGGCGCCCCGGCCGGCGGCGGGGCAGCTTTCACGGGTCTAATACCCACGCCCGCCGCAGGGAGGTGGACTCTCCACGAGTGAAAAGCAACGAGGATCTGTGAAATTGTTTCGAAGAGAAATATTTGCTCAAAAAATGTCATATCTATCACCGCTACTGGTGTGTGTGTCGGAACCGGGGAAATATGTAGAAATGCACGGCCTGCCTCGCCCCAGGCACCGCTATATGAGAGAATACCTACTATAGCGGGCAGTGACGCACCGCCAGGTCCGCTATAGCACCGCTGCACATCACTGCCATAGTGTATTGAGCACCGCCACAGCACCGCCACCACAGCCATGCTCGGCGCCTTGGACAGGTTCGTGCGTCGTCACTTTCGACTCGCCGTTTTACATATGTTAGGCGACAGTGTGGAGCCCCACACACACTCTTTGTCTCCCGGGGTGACACACTCCACACACCTGACACCTGGCACACACCTGACACCTCATCTATCATCTGACACACTTCATTCAGCACATACCTGACACCTCACATGACACGTGACACTCGATCTGTCATCAGACACTGTCCACACACCCGACACCTCATGACACCTGACACACTTCACCAACCAGAGGTGAGGAAGCGAGTGGTGTCCCGCAGGGTTCGATCCCCAGGCCTCGGGTGGGTCACCTGATGACCCCCCCAGCCCCCCCATAATCAAAGATAGGACACCTGTCCGCCTTATGTTATTCTATTTATGTTATCGTTATCTGACAGACACAGATGACTTATTTATGATTGTTTTATACGAGTGCGATGATCAGATTATTATAAGACTGATTATAAAATTATAGTCGATTATAAAAAAATCGACAGATTACAAATCTGTCGATTACAAATTTTGTAATCTTAACAGATTACAAAAGAGATTACTAAAAAACAGGGAATTTCATGATGTATTTTTCAGTTCATCATTATTCATCGTTATTTATTCATCATTTCCCCATGTTCAACGAAGCTACTTGTATTAAACCAAACTTATAATTGAATGATTAATTATTGAGGGAATGAGATGGGCTCGAACTCCCCATTGCGTGTCCTCAATATTCACCCGTAGAAAACTCACGTTTTCTGTGATTTACTTGTACATATATATTCAATACATGATTAAATATGACAACATTGCTGGCGTCTATCTTGAGAGGTTATCTTGAGATGTTTTCGGGTCTTTTAGTGTCCCCGCGGCCCGGTCCTTGACCAGGCCTCCACCCCCAGGAAGCAGCCCGTGACAGCTGACTAACACCCAGGTACCTATTTTACTGCTAGGTAACAGGGGCATAGGGTGAAAGAAACTCTGCCCATTGTTTCTCGCCGGCGCCTGGGATCGAACCCAAGCGTTGTCGATCTTATAGTATAAGCTTTCTATGCTTCTATTTTCTTACTCTCGGGATAAAGCAAAACAATCAATTTACCGAAATTAACGGTAAAGAAACTTTAGTAATTATTGAAGGGTTTGTTTTTCTTCAACATTTCGTTCCAAAGTGCAAATTTATCTTAAATTGACACGTGAAAGAGGTGAAGTTGCACGGGGGGTTTAAGGTAATCAAATATAGTTAAGGAAATAATGGGGAATAATGGGGATGGATGCCAAACAATGGGTGAGGCGGTATGTGGGGAGAGGTCGGTAGAGATGTTATCCGGTGCTGTGTGGCGAGGTCTGGGTCTAAGTGTAGGCAAGGTATCCAAATCGTTACTCTGTATATTTAGTGTTGGACTTTTTGCTTTTATGAGTAAAAGGTTCCAGTATTTGCGGTCTTATCTGGTCAGTGGTGGATGCCAGGATTGTTGTGTGTTCTACCAGCATGTTCCTACTGAGTGTTGTGTTATGTGCACTTTGCATATAGTTTCTAAGGGCACCAGCTTGTAGATTGAAGAAAGCCATCAGTCATTACACACAGAAATCACACTAACGTGATGCATCAAATGAACAAATCCACAAGGGCCGTGACGAGGATTCGAACCTACGTCCGGGAGCTTCCCAGACACAGTCGATTAAGGCAGTGTCTAGGATGCTCCCGGACGCCGGTTCGAATCCTCGTCACGGCCCTTGTGGATTTGTTCAAAGCCATCAGTCATCTGTCTGACGGCTTCAGAAAGAATCAGTCTTCTGGAAAGTTTTGTGGTGGTCATATAATTACAAGTAGATCAGTGACATCCTTAACTAGGGCATGTAAATTGGTATATCACATTTGTTTTTTGGAGAGCGTCGTATTTTTTGCATTATATAATATATAATCACACCTTACTTTATACATATACATTATCCATACTATAAGAGAAAGTCTGCATGTCTATATGTCTGTCGACTGTCGGTCCAAAGCTGCAGACCAGACGCTCGGGGCGAGCCTCACGCAAATTTGAAGGGGGAATGGTCTGGGGTATGGGACGGACATAAGCTGGTCAGGGTAGGCCTAGGTTAAATGCTTTAAGAAACATTATATAGCAGTTATAGACACCCCGCTTCCCCAGGCGAGTGTCAGGGAATCAAGTGTGAAATATGTGGTGACTTGAGACTTGATATATAAATATATATATATATATATATATATATATATATATATATATATATATATATATATATATATATATATATATATATATATATATATATATATATATGTCGTACCTAGTAGCCAGAACGCACTTCTCAGCCTACTATGCAAGGCCCGATTTGCCTAATAAGCCAAGTTTTCATGAATTAATTGTTTTTCGACTACCTAACCTACCTAACCTAACCTAACCTAACTTTTTCGGCTACCTAACCTAACCTAAACTATAAAGATAGGTTAGATTAGGTTAGGTAGGGTTGGTTAGGTTCGGCCATATATCTACGTTAATTTTAACTCCAATACAAAAAAATTGACCTCATACGTAATGAAATGGGTAGCTTTATCATTTCATAAGAAAAAAAATAGAGAAAATATATTAATTCAGGAAAACTTGGCTTATTAGGCAAATCGGGCCTTGCCTAGTAGGCCGAGAAGTGCGTTCTGGCTACTAGGTACGACATATATATATATATATATATATATATATATATATATATATATATATATATATATATATATATATATATATATATATATATATACTTGAGAATGGTCCGGGACGGACCAAAACGTCGTCGTCCCTTCACTTTCTAATGTGTGGGTTGGTCAATATATATATGCACACATATGATAATAATGAACATAGACAGTCAGTATGCGAAACAAATTTATAAATCAGTGCACAACAAATGCATATCAAATTACCAACAATACTTTATGCAGAGCGTCACGCCCCAATGATTATAACACATTACTATTCCAGTAAATATATTATAAATTAAACCGCGCAATGCACTCTAAATGTATCGTAATTACACGGCCGTTATGGCAGCAAAACGTTTGATTACATCAATCAGCTTAGAACAGTGACATGAGGTATTATATCTTATCTCTTACACTCTTAGTCTTCTCGGCTTGCTTCTTCTATCTTGAGATGATTTCGGGGCTTTTAGTGTCCCCGCGGCCCGGTCCTCGACCAGGCCTCCACCCCCAGGAAGCAGCCCGTGACAGCTGACTAACACCCAGGTACCTATTTTACTGCTAGGTAACAGGGGCATAGGGTAAAAGAAACTCTGCCCATTGTTTCTCGTCGGCGCCTGGGATCGAACCCAGGGCCACTGGATCACAAGTCCAGCGTGCTGTCCGCTCGGCCGACCGGCTCCCTGCTGCCTACTGTTTGTAATTAACTAGGAGGGGTACCGGATACGCTTCGGAAACTTAAGTTCAGTAATTAGTGACTGAATGTCATTTGGTCGTCTATAATAAATGCACTTTCATTCCTGTGCAGTGTTGCTCTCAGTCTCAGAGGAATATACGGATATTCTAGTTGCAGTCAGCGTTCAAGCCCTGAGGTTAGGTACATCTGGTTCGCTGATTGCATTGGATGCATTGTGAGAACATCATTAAGAATACGAGAGTGAATAGAGTAGAAATGCTACTAAAAAAGGTCCCACCTCGCAGGATGGTCGGTCATACAGGGCCATGATATCACCAGCTTGCACTGTTAAAACTTTACTGTGGGAGATTCGTTCACCGGTAGCCTCCACTTGCCATAATGGTCCGGGACGGACCGAAACGGAGTCGGTTTTTTCATTTCGTGATGTGTGGTTTGGTCATTATATCTACAGACACGTTATTGTAACTCATTGTCTGTATAGCGGTAGCCACCTGCCACAGGTAACGGTAGCCACCTGCCACAGGTAACGGTAGCCACCTGCCACAGGTAACGGTAGCCACCTGCCACAGGTAACGGTAGCCAGCTGTCACAGGTAACGCTAGCCACCTGCCACAGGTAACGGTAGCCACCTGCCACAGGTAACGGTAGCCAGCTGCCACAGGTAACGGTAGCCACCTGCCACAGGTAACGGTAGCCAGCTGCCACAGGTAACGCTAGCCACCTGCCACAGGTAACGCTAGCCACCTGCCACAGGTAACGGTAGCCAGCTGCCACAGGTAACGCTAGCCACCTGCCACAGACGTCTGGAAGTCAGTAATTTCTCTCTTATCCGACCTGAATGTTTGGAACAATATAAACTCGACAACAGAGATGGTGATACCTAAATCTGGTTCAACTTTATTCTTGTTTACACGATAATTTGGCTGCTATGTCTGTGTCAGCATGATGGGTGATGTTTGTGTGAGATGGTATCCATACAAAAGAAAATCTAAACCCTTTATTATAGGGTATAGAAAGTTACTTATAATTGCTAGTTATAAGCTATAGGCTAGGCTTCTATTAATTTAACTCTGCTCTTTTTTTCAATCCAATTTGCTACAACTTCTACGCACAAGTCGTATTTGATCTCATTTGTTGGAGCGAGATTTAGCTCTGGGATTTTTACATTTATTGGGGCTATAATTCTCTGTTTAATTTGTTTTTGAAGTTGGGAATCGAGGTAGCTTCTGGCTTGCGTCCGGCGCTACATGGACATATCTCCACCGTGTCTCTGATCGATCTGTGTTTCTAGTTCCCAATTGTGTTCCCTCGTACTGTCCTCCCTCATCTGGAAAACTGTTTCTACTTCATTTTTCTAGTGTGGTTAGGGCGAGTTTCCTTAATCAGTTCTGACAACACAACTCTTTTTGTCTCTGGTCTCCTAACAAACCTGGGGACAATCTCTGTCTTGTTCTTGTGTATTTTGCAAGGCTCCCAGCTGGAGCTGCATATTCCAAGACTGGCTACACGTAGGTTGTGTCTGCTCTTCTCAATAATTCCATGTTTATGTTTCTAAATGAGAGTAAGAGCGAGAACTAACAATAACTGTAAGGACTTGAGGGTGAGGACAGTGCTGGCAGAACTACCAATCACAGAGAAATCCCAGTAACGTGATGTATCACTGAGAAAATCCACAGGAGCCGTGATGACGACTCGAACCTATGCTCTGGGTGTTCCCAGACGCACGCTCTAGACAACTAGGCCACGACATGGTCAAAAGAATGGGCAACCTGGGGTTCAGCAGAACCCCAGGGGTGAAATTCCCGAAAATCCTGTGGATATGGTCATCAATGACAGTGTTAATATTATCACTATCATTAATATGTTTAGTAAGAGCCATGTTGAGGTGAATAGTGACTGGTGGGGTGAGGAGTTAGCCTCACATCACCCTGCTGGCCGCCGCCGCCGCCCGCCGTCACCACCAGCATGGCGGCGCCGGTGAAGCATCACCCACAGGAGTCGAGTCACGTCGTGGCCGCTGCGTCAGGAGCTCCGCTAACAAGGTGGCGGGTGTGTGGCCAGCGCCAGGGTGGGCCACCCTCGCTCCCGTCATCACACAAGTTCACTCTTTTTCAACCTTTCCTGGTACCCTGTATCCACCTCCACACTCTACCACTCCACCTCCTTCAGGCACGCCGCCGCCCTCGCCTCCACCTCCCCCACACACACCCCAAAAAATATCCTTTCGCTGGACCAGATTGAGGATTCTTTGTGGTTTGAAATAAATAATTAGGTTTTAGGATAAACGCGAGTGGGACTGACGCGAGTGGACTACAGAACTAGGGGTTTGACCGCCCCGGAAGGTGCTTGGCCTGGTCGTGGCCCTCTCCTCCTATCCCCATCCCTCCCTCCAATCACGGGGTACGCATCCCCGAGTTCTGGGAGATCTGTTGACGGTACACGCGGGCTAAACTTACACTGGGTAACTACAATTGGTCTTGGGAATTCCACTGGTATTTGAGAACCTTTCTGGTACTTCACAACTTCACTGTTGCAGTGGTGTGAAGTAGTGAAGTATGAGCCTGTGTTGTGGAGTATGAGGATGTGGTGTGGAGTAGAGTATGAGGATGTGGTGTGGAGTAGAGTATGAGGATGTGGTGTGGAGTAGAGTATGATGATGTGGTGTGGAGTAGAGTATGAGGATGTGGTGTGGAGTAGAGTATGAGGATGTGGTGTGGAGTAGAGTATGAGGATGTGGTGTGAAGTAGAGTATGAGGATGTGGTATAGAGTAGAGTATGAGGATGTGGAATAGAGTAGAGCATGAGGATGTATTCACCTACTTGTGCTTGCGGGGGTTGAGCTCTGCTCTTTCGGCCCGCCTTTCAACTGCCAATCAATCAACGATCAGTTCCCACCCCCCCACCCCCCTCAGGAAGCAGCCCGTAACAGCTATCAAACTCCAAGGTACCTATTTACTGCTAGGTAACAGCGGGCATCAGGGCGAAAGAAACTCTGCCCATTTGTTTTCCGCCATTGCCGGGAATCGAATCCCGGTCCCCTAAATTACGAGCCCTGAGTGCTATCCACTCAGCCACCAGGCACCCATGTGGTGTGGAGTAGTAAGCTGAGTAACGGTGTGGGAACTTGAGGTGTGATAATGGGTTACGTGCGGCAGAGGTGTAGTCACTTATCCCATCGTGACTACACCTCTGCAGTCTCCGTGGCGCAGTGGTAAGACACTCGCCTGGCGTTTCGCAAGCGCCTTGCCTTGGGTTCGAATCCTGGCCGGGGAGGATTGACCGGGCGCCAATCCTTAACTGTAGCCTCTGTTCACCCAGCAGTGAATGGGTACCTGGTTGTTAAACGATTCGGCGGGGTCGTATTCCGGGGAAATTAGGGTTAAGGACCTTGCCCGAAACGCTACGCGTAATAGTGGCTTTACAAGAATGTATAAACTCTTGTATGTAAACTCTTGTAAACTATACTGTAATGTTGACACTGTGCAACACGACATAATGATAATACTGATCAATTAAATTGTTGGTATCAGCAAGTAGAGTGTAGGCATCACAACACTGAAAGACGAGGTGTCAGCTACAACACAGGACACAACACAGGATAATATAAGCGATATATAAGGATAATAAGCGATATATAAGGATAATAAGCGATATATAAGGATAATAAGCGATATATAAGGATAATAAGCGATATATAAGGATAATATAAGCGATATATAAGGATAATAAGCGATATATAAGGATAATAAGCGATATATAAGGATAATAAGCTATATATAAGGATAATAAGCGATATATAAGGATAATAAGCGATATATAAGGATAATAAGCGATATATAAGGATAATAAGCGATATATAAGGATAATAAGCGATATATAAGGATAATAAGCGATATATAAGGATAATAAGCGATATATAAGGATAATATAAGCGATTACCCTTATATCAAAACACTAACATGAATCTGATCTTTCCCATTACCATACAGGTTACCTCAGCGCCCAAACAATAGCTTAGTGCCAATACAAAAAGAGAAATAGGCAATTAATCATAGTTGGTGAAAGAGATTTACCTCCCAAGAGAAAGTGATAAAAGGCAGTAAAGAGGTTACGTACTTTTCAGGATAATCCAATTTCAGCTCCAACATTTTCATTTTAGGAAACAGAAGAGCTGGTATCGGAAGCTTGATGGTGGCCCGGTCCTGTGGGGACACGGGCATGGATATGTGTTGTTTTGCTTGCCTCAGGTTCTACGGGCTCACCATAGCCCGTGCTACTTGGAACTTTTTGTTCCAAGGAGCGAATCTTAAACAACATTGCCTCAGGTGAGGGAGTGTGAAACTGGGAGGGAGTATAGGGAGGGAACGATGGAATGGAGAGGGAGGGAAGAATGAGGGAGGGAAGGAACAGCCCATTCGCCTGTTTTGGGAGTACTTACAGTAACGATGAGGACCATAGTATATATACCGACATACAGCGAAATTAGAAAGCAGAAATCTGAACTATTGAGTTAGACAAACCGGAAAACTACTTTTTACTTGTATTGCTTTGATAAACTAACCTAACCTAACTTTCCTAGGCCTAATACACGAGGTCTGAGGCCTAATATAGTACATATGTGTGCTATACAAGGCCTAGGAATATTTAAGTTGATTTTTTAGCTGCATTTATTGTAAAAGAAATCCTTACTAGTCAGTATACTACTATCTAAAAGCTAAGTACGTACGAATTCGTGACTATTGACGATAGTCACAATAGGTACTACCTAAACAGGAGGATGGGTTGTGGTAGGTAGTTAAGTTGTGAGGCCGGGCGTAGCCTCTTTACATGTGTGGACGACAACAATTAGGCTATAATTTAGTTTTAGGATGTCAATTGCTAAAGGCGTATCATCCTCGGCACGGCACGACCACCACAAGAACCTACTGACCAACCAGTAAGTATAATTTAATCCTGGAATTAGTTCGAACCCTCATCACGGCCCTTGTGGATTTATTCATTAGTATTGGATATAATCCTGGACTACAGTCAACTCTCACTGTATATACAGCGAAAAGTGGAATGTATTTCTCAGTGAATGTATGCTGTTGCCTAGTCAGTAATCTGGTGGCAGTCCGTACACACTCACTCACTTCCGCCGGGATCAGCATAGGCAGGAAACGTCATTATAAGCAAGACAATGGTCTCAGCTTGCTGGCAGCATGCTCCTCTCCATTATAATGGTTCCTAACTACCCAACCATGTCATTCGGTAGCTTGGGAGTTCGGACTACCCTACTATGTCATCCCAGGGAGGGAAATCCTCCAGAGAAGAGCAGACTGGCGCAGTAATTATAGGCTAATAGGATCTGTACAAAGCATTTCAAAATCAGTACCAACAGGAGTCCAAACAAGGGCTCAGGGTGATCCAGAACCCTTACTAAATGTGTGTGAGAGAGAGAGAGAGAGAGAGAGAGAGAGAGAGAGAGAGAGAGAGAGAGAGAGAGAGAGAGAGAGAGAGAGAGAGAGAGAGAGAGAGAGAGAGAGAGAGAAAGAGAGAGAGAGAGAGAGAGAGAGAGAGAGAGAGAGAGAGAGAGAGAGAGAGAGAGAGAGAGAGAGAAAAAGAGAGAGAGAGAGAGAGAGAGAGAGAGAGAGAGAGAGAGAGAGAGAGAGAGAGAGAGAGAGAGAGAGAGAGAGAGAGAGAGAGAGAGAGAGAGAGAGAGAGAGAGAGAATGAGAGACAATTAAAAAAACACAAAATATA
Organism: Procambarus clarkii; assembly: GCF_040958095.1. Taxonomy (NCBI): domain Eukaryota; kingdom Metazoa; phylum Arthropoda; class Malacostraca; order Decapoda; family Cambaridae; genus Procambarus; species Procambarus clarkii. The sequence continues at coordinate 5,356,204 of NC_091242.1, read as the reverse complement.
ATTAATATTATGTAGAAATTGGTACAAAAATATAGAACAGAACATATAATGAATAAGCCCACATTCTTCGCTAACTAAATCTTTCACGCATAAATTGAGGCAATATTCTTGTCCAGTGTCTAAACTCTTAAATTATCGTTTGTCGAAATATTATTAAAAAAAAATTATTCTTACAGCATTAGTTAAGACATTCTTATTGCTGTTATATATGCTCTCAACAATGCTCGTCTTGCAAGTCTCCCCAGCGTCTATCCCAAATCATTATAAATTTACAGCTTAATAATGACATGATGATGATAATGTACGCCTTCCTTCACGGCTGAGCTATTCTTCTATCACAGGAACGCAGTGATAGAGAGATGCAGTAGAATAGGTACAGAAAATTAGATCGGAAGTCAGTACTTTAGAAAACCGACAATTAGGAAGGCGGAATCCATTAGACAACCGACAATTAGAAAGGCGGAGTCCAAGAGCTAACAGCTCGTGCTGCAGGCACAAATACACCTCCCACAATGCCGAGAGAGGCGGGGTGAGGACCTATGAAGGAAAATTCGTCAATAACGAGATATTCACGGCCTCTCAGTACACGGGAGAGCATTAACTAGTCCCCAGAGATGGACAGCTGGGAGGGACGGGGGGTGTTGACAGGTGTGGCTCTGGGGGAGGGGGGAGGGAAGGGGGGTGTTGACAGGTGGGGCCCTGGGGAGGGGGGGAGGGACGGGGGTGTTGACAGGTGGGGCTCAGGGGGAGGGGGATAGTGGGGAGGACGGGCGTGAACAACACAGTACAGGGGATAGTTAATCCTATTCTAGAGTGTGGAAGTTCTTGGTGGTGTGTGTACTCACCTAGTTGTGCTTGCGGGGGTTGAGCTCTGGCTCTTTGGTCCCGCCTCTCAACTGTCAATCAACTGGTGTATAAATTCTGGAGGCTACTGGGTTCTACATTTAAAACTGTGTATGGAGTCAGCCTCCACCACATCACTGCCTAATGCATTCCACTTGTTAACTATTCTGACACTGAAAACATTCTTTCTGACGTCTCTGTGGCTCATTTGGGTACTAAGTTTCCACCTCTGTCCACTGGTTCGTGTTCTACCCGCGCTAAATAGTTTGTCTTTGTCCATCCTGTCAATTCCTCTGAGAATTTTGTAGGTGGTTATCATGTCTCCCATTACTCTTCTGTCTTCCAGGGACGTGAGGTTTAGCTTCCGTAGCCTTTTCTCGTAGCTCATACCTCTCAGTTTTGGGATTAGTCTGGTGGCATACCTCTGAATCTTCTCTAACTTTGTCTTGTGTTTAACTAGGTATGGACTCCAGGCTAGAGTTGCATACTCTAGGATTGATCTGACACAAGTGGTATACAAGGTCCTGACCGATTCCTTACACAATTTTCTAAAGGCAGTTCTTATGTTGGCCAATCTAGCATATGCTACTGATGATATTCTTTTGATGTGGGCCTCTAGGGACAGGATCGGTGTGATATCAAGCCCCAGGTATTTCTCTCTATTTGACTCTTGCGGGATTTCACCTCCCAGATGGTACCTTGTGTTCAGCCTCCTGCTCCCTTCGCCTAATTCCTGAGTTTAAACTTTAGTAGCCCTTTTCTAGACCATTCCTCCAGTTTGTCCTGTAGTCTCTGTCTATCTTCATCTGTCTTGATTCTTCTCATAATTTTTGCTTCATCAGCAAACATTGAGAGGAATGAGTCTATACCCTCTGGAAGATCGTTTACATATATCAGAAACAGAATGCGTCCAAGTACAGAGCCCTGTGGGACTCCGCTGGTGACATCACGCCACTCTGATGTCTCCCCCCTCACAGTTACTCACTATTTCCTGTTGCTTAGGTACTCCCTTATCCACTGGAGCACCTTACCATTTACTCCTGCCTGTTGCTCCAACTTTTGTAACAACCTTTTATGGGGTACTGTGTCAAGGCTTTCTGACAGTCCCCCAAAAATGCAGTCTACCCATCCTTCTCTTTCTTGCCTGTTGGGTGTGTGTGTGTGTGTAGTATGTGTGCATAACTACTGTCTTGTCCTACGTTCATAACTATTTATATTACCGTTGACAGCTCTTTGTCAATGCTCCCAGCAAGTAAAATTAACACTTCCAGCAGGTAATATTAATGTTCCCAGGTGATAAGTCAATGGTCGTATCTACTCCATCTTTTGACACTTGGCACAACTCCTAACTAATACCCGGGAGACATGAAAAAAAAACCAGCCGTTCATTTCCCTTCTAATTCTTACCTTGTTTTAAACTAATTGCGACGAGATTTTTTATTCTCGCTAACTTAAAATTTTCCATTTATCATTTAATGAATTTTGCATTTACCGTGTTTGACGGTTACACCTTTTTTTTAGATAAATATTTTTTTATGAAAAACATTATCGTTACTTTCCGTTTTTTCTCGTAATCTCACTTGTTTAGTTTTTTTAATTTTCCCTTTTTATGTTGTTTATATATTTTAAATTCTCTTCTTAAACTGTTTCTTAAATCCAAGTCAGAAAATTCGTTAATAAAAATATTTATTTTGTCTTAAATAATTTATGGGTTTTACTTTTTCTTAAACAATGCATGATTATTTTTCCTTCACAAATTCATTTAATTAAATTTTGTTTTCGTGAAGTTTAATTAAATAACATTATTAATAAATTTACAATGGTTTAGATTTGTGAAAACTTAGAAGACCTTTCTTCATAATATGGCTGGGCTTTACTAATTATCAAAATGTACCATATAATTGGCTAAATTTACCATATAATTAGCTGAGTTTACCATAAAATTAGCTGAATTTACCATATAATTAGCTAAGTTTACAATATGTCAAGTTCATTATGAACCTAAACACACAAAAATATAATACAGTAGTGTATTAATAGCCTAACACCGCGTCTAGATTAACGAATGCATTTCTTCCGAGCAATCATTTCTTAACTTCCTTATATACAGGATTACTTCAGTATTTAGGCTACCATCGCTGCTAGATATAAACACAAGAACCCTTTTGGTCTTATTGTGGACGTTCACTAGTGATGTCTTGGTTTTGGGTCCTTCTATGTACCCTTTACTGTACATTATTTTCATTGTCGAGTGAAATCTCGAAAAATTTTGTGGTCAAACATGAAGCCTAATAGCGTTCTACAAACATGAAGCCTAGTAGCGTTCTCCCAACATGAAGCCTAATAGCGTTCTCCAAACATGAAGCCTAATAGCGTTCTCCAAACATGAAGCCTAGTAGCGTTCTCCCAACATGAAGCCTAGTAGCGTTCTCCAAACATGAAGCCTAGTAGCGTTCTCCCAACATGAAGCCTAGTAGCGTTCTCCAAACATGAAGCTTAGTAGCGTTCTCCCAACATGAAGCCTAGTAGCGTTCTCCAAACATGAAGCCTAGTAGCGTTCTCCAAACATGAAGCCTAGTAGCGTTCTCCAAACATGAAGCCTAGTAGCGTTCTCCAAACATGAAGCCTAGTAGCGTTCTCCAAACATGAAGCCTAGTAGCGTTCTCCAAACATGAAGCCTAGTAGCGTTCTCCAAACATGAAGCCTAGTAGCGTTCTCCAAACATGAAGCCTAGTAGCGTTCTCCAAACATGAAGCCTAATAGCGTTCTCTTCTAGGCCGGCGCAATTTGGTCTGAGTTCTAGTCCTGGCTAGACTTGAATAGACTAGTTTAGAGGATTATGTGGGTGCCAATCCTTAGCTGTTCGCCTCTGTTCACTCAGCAATAATTGAGTACCTGGTTGTTAATCGATTGGCGAGTCGTGTTTCAAAGAAAACTAGTAAGGCTTACAGTGAGCAATGGAAAGGAGGAAGGTTCTAGAGCTGCTAACAGGATTCATAAGAGGAGTGATCCTGTGCCACCTGTTATTTACAATTTATCATTTTGATATTATTCCTGTTATGTTAAAGTTAACATTTATACTATAAAAAACTTGACTGCTAGCTAATGCATCAACTATAATAATATTTCCTGTTGTAGGGGACAGACAGCCTGAGCATATATATGCTAGGCTTTTATAGAGGTCTCCCGAAGGTGGAACTACAGGATGCAACCCCACAACAGTTGGCTAACGCATGGCTACCTATTTACTCGTGAAAGGAAATATGCCCAACCATTTATGTCCCCCGAGAATCGAACCCGGGGTCCCTGATTGTGAGTCGACAACGGAACCAACTGTACCACGAGAGTAAGACCAGAGAACTTACTGGCAAATTCACACTTAATATATTTTATCAAAATAGTTATGGAGGTTATAAATTTTAATGCGATAGCCTCAACGCGGATTTTCCTTAATTAGATTGATAAAACTTTTGAGTTTGAGACTGAACCTGTCTATATATTTAACTAACACTTGATTAGCAAATTTCCGTACCTCTTTGACAGCTTGAAAGTTTATTGATTTATTGAACATTCGCGTTGACGGACCTTTGACCGCTTCCTTGCGGTATTTTGAGAGCTTAGACAATTCCTAGTCTGGGTCTGGAGACTTAATTTATATTTTTCTGGAGATTTTCAAATCAATCAATGAAAATCAAAATTTTAAAATCAATTGATCAAATCAATATAAGTTTAAATGAACAAATCCACAAGGACCATGCCGAGGGTTCGAACCTACGTCTGAGAGGATCCCAGACGCTGCCTTAATCGACGTCTTACTCGTCACGGCCCTTGTGGATTTGATCCATCACGCTATTGTGATTCCTGTATGCAATCTACGAGTGTCTTTCTAAGCGCCTTTTGCTGTGTATGGACTAGGTCGGCAGAAAGGGCAAGTTAGGTTGGGTCGGGTCATGTTAGGTTAAGTTAGGTTAGGTTAGATTGAGTTTATAAAGCAGAGCTGACGAAGAGTCACATATTTTCCTCCGGGCTTAACCCCTACTCCCTCTGGCAGGGGTATATATGAAGCAACTGGGTGCTTACAAGCTGGGGAGGGGCAGGGGGGAAGGGGAGAGGGGGCAGGGGGGGAAAGGGGAGAGGGGGCAGGGGGGGAAGGGGAGAGGGGAGCAGGGGGGGAAGGGGAGAGGGGGAACACATCTGGCTATAATCCTGTTAGACGCTTAAACTGAATTTGAAAAACACTTCCTTCTCCGAGACTTACTCGGGACACAGTGCTAAGTCAGTCCGATAACCACTTAGCCAATATGATAACCACTCGCTAACCCAGTACGAAAACCACTCAGTTAAGCTAGTACGATAACCACTCAGCTTTGCTAATACGATAACCACTCAGCTAAGCTGGTAAAAAACTACTCAGCTACAGTAGTATGCCACCAGATTAGCTCCAGAGCTGAGAGGTATGACCTAAGAGGAAAGGCTACCCAAAATTAAAACATACCACCTACACAATTATCAGGGGAATTGATAGAATAGATATGGACATTATTTATCACTGGTGGCACACGAACTAGGGAGCACATGTGGAAACTGAGTAACCAAATGAGCCACAGAAAAGTTAGAAATACATTAATCAGTGCTAGAGTAGTTAACAAATGGAATACACTAAGAAGTGAGGTGGTGGAGGCAGACTCCATACACAGCCTCAAATGTTGATATGATTTAGACCAATTAGGCTCAGGAACCTGTCCACCAGTTGATTGACAGTTGAAAGGCGAGACCAAAGGGCTGAATCTCAACCCACTCAAGCACAATTAGATGTGTACAGACAGACAGACAGACAGACAGACAGACACACACACACACACACACACACACACACACACACACACACACACACACACACACACACACACACACACACACACATCCGCATCCGTGTTAAAACATGCATCCGTGGGCTCGACGGTAGTGCATTTGCCTCTGCATTCCCGTGAAGCGAGTTCGATCCCATTGTAAGCCAACAAATATTTTTTTTGACTTCAAAGCGTTATATGACAAAGAGTGCTGGGAAGACGGGACACCACGAGCGTAGCTCTCATCCTGTAACTACACTTAGGTAATTACACACACACAGACAGACAGACACACACAGTCACAGACATAAACACAGTCACAACGAATGTGCTGTACCATAAAATTACAGAGAGAACACATGGTACAAGAGGAAGAAGCTTCAAATCAATAAAGATGAGGAGACAGTCGAGTGGAAGCAGCTGAAGAAAGAAATACAAAAGAAATAACGAGAGAAACGAAACAATTAACTTATCATCAAAAATATTAGACCAATAACCAGAGAAACATAAGGTGTTACGGGGCCAGAATTTATAACATGATGATGACAAAGAAAATGGAGATATTATGTTCAATAGAATAAGGGTAGACTGAAACAAAACAATAAAACAGGGGCAACACGTCGCAATTGGATGGAACGGAAAGCCGACTAAGAGAGTTCGGGCGAAAGGAGTGGTATATTGGAGGTTAGTGGAGAGGGGATGGAGGGAGAGGAGAGAGGGGATGGAGGGAGAGGGGAGAGGGGATGAAGAGAGACACACTGGGGTGAGGAATGGGGGGTGAGCGCCCCCTGCTGAGCGGCGACAAGTGGCGCTGCAGGGGGTGAATGGGGGACGTGGGGAGGGACATGTGGTCTTCCTGCCTCCCCTTACCTCTTACCCACACCACCCTTACCTTGCTGTAAACTCTCACTCACACTCTCTCTCTCTCCCTCCCCCCCCCCCCCTCTCTCTCTCTCTCTCTCTCTCTCTCTCTCTCTCTCTCTCTCTCTCTCTCTCTCTCTCTCTCTCTCTCTCTCTCTCTCTCACCCTGATGATAATCTTATTTTGTAACTAAAACTAGAGTCCATTAGGAATGAAATTGAAGTACCTAATGAAACTGTAAACTAAGATCTGTTACCATACATCAGGTCATCTGAAGCCTGACCCTAGAAAATCATACATTTGATAAGTTTAGCTATTGTTTTAATTAGGAATAAACATTACTTCAGTACTAGGCTACTTCAGTACTAGGCTACAATCATTGTAGTTACTGGATGAAGGTGGAGCCAATCAGTGACTTGATTTCATGCGTAGTTACGTGTTGAGAGAACATATTTCAAATATAGGAATGTCTGATCGCTGATGGAATGACGTTCTCAAGAATGGCAGAGCAAGCATGAGGCGAGTAATGGCTGAACACCTTGTGTTGGGGTCGTCATCTTCTGCTTGGCCACGTGATATCGTGATATCATGAATCACAATGATCGTGAAATTATTAGCTCTATTCATAACAGTACGGCTGACATCACTTCTCCTTACGGGCTATTCATGCCCGTGCCACCTCTTGGATTAATCTTCATTAATCAATCATTTATTCGATAGTGAAGGTTCTCGTGTGCTGACCAGGTCAACATGAACGGGTCAAGATTAGAGATGAACTGTCAACATGAACGGGTCAAGATTAGAGATGAACTATCTCGTAAGGTTCTGAACCTTGTTCAGAATTCGGATACATGACGGGGAAGCAGGCCACCCAGGAGAGCGGTACATGCACAGGACGGGAGTCAACTTGTGCTCGTCTAATGACACTGCCGTCGTCTACCCAAGAGGAAATTGCTGCACGTTTGTGATTAATGAGCCTTATAGTAGTTGGCATTTCCTCTCTTGTATGTGTGAAGGTTAGAGTCCACTCATATTACTAGTAACTTGCTCATACTCTCTCTCTCTCTCATTCACATCACCCATAAGTTGCTTATCCCGCTCTCTCTCTCTCTCTCTCTCTCTCTCTCTCTCTCTCTCTCTCTCTCTCTCTCTCTCTCTCTCTCCCCCTCCCTCTCCACCATTCACAGGTACTCACAGATTTTACCAGAGCGTCGCTGTGTTCCCGCGGACGTTGATGGAATCTAATAAGAGCCACTGCGGCCATAACACCATTATTTGTGGCTTTATTTGCTGTTAAGATCTACTCCGCCAACATGGCTGCCAAACCCTCGGGCGTCTCCTTCGTCGAGTGCCATACACGTATTTTAGAATTTAATGTTTATGAATTAATTAGCATAGCAGCCATGTGATTTCCAATTGTCGGGGACAAGAAGACTTTTAGTTTTATTGAAGTTAATTATTAGTCTTCCTTCAGGATACAGACTTTAATAGTTGTTTAGCTCATGGGAACCTATCTACTTCTAGGTGAATATAGGCAACAAGTCCATAAATGAGCCCAAACGTTACTGTCTGAAGGAAGCGAACGCAGAACCCAGGGAGGTTAATAATAATTAAAAAAACGCATCGGCACATGCGTGTATGCATATACAAGTATACATTACACACACACACACACACACACACACACACACACACACACACACACACACACACCAAGTGCCCAACAAGTCTCGCTATTTTACTACGATAACTATATTCTTATACCACCATTAAAAGAGGAGGGACCCAAGAGCCGGAGTTCATCCCCGACATGTAAGTAAAAACAAACTCATTCAGTGATATTATATACCAGGATTAACACAATGTAATCTTAACTTGTGTTAATAGTTAATCTTAACTTATAACATTTTAAATATTATTCTAATATTAACGAGACGATATAAAAGCTACAAACATGAAAGAATAAAATTAAAAAAAATACTAAACCGAGCTTTTGAAGCGCTTTGACTTTGTTAAATTATTATTATTAT